>NC_046160.1:59265029-59565029 GCF_011064425.1 Rattus rattus
TTAATGTACATACATATGCTTATACATATATATATTATACATAGTATATGTAAACATATTATATATGTTAATATTTATGAAAGCATCACAGGATGCCCCATTGTATATAGACTTTTATGCTAAAGTGTATTTATCAAATATAATTTGAAATAAAAATAAGAACATAAATAATTATTTATCTATAGGCTTTTATTTATTTTAAAGCAGAAGAAAACACTTTCCAACATCTGTATCAAAGATCTTGTTCTGTAGAATGCTTTTAAGATTATCTATATCATGACTCTCATCTCCAGCTACTACTTTATTATTTTTCTTCTATTCTGTTAGATGTTAATAATCTTTATCTAACTCATTAATCCAGAAATTAGGAACTATGACTATGCCCTTCCCTGAGTCTTACTCTTAGTCGGCTCACCAGATTTTACTGGTGTTACTTTGTATGCTTCTCTTGAGCTTGTTTTATTTTCCTCTTTCTCATTTCTATTTCTACACCTCAGTGCAGACTCTTCATTTTTTAGTTAGATTATTGCAAATGACGTCTTGGTCTGCAATCTTATTTCTTCCAATTCATTCTCCACACTGCTTCTAGTGATCCTTTGAACTGAAAATTTTATAATCATATTCCTCTGCTTTAAATTCTTCAAGAGGTTCCCATTGCCACAGAAAAAAATATCTTGGTACTGTGTACATGATTCTCTGGTTTCACCCTGACTGCTGTTCTCTGACAATCTCCCATTCAGCTTCAATAACATTCTACACCCTTGGATTTGAATTGGATGACTTGAAACAAGTTTCTACTGAGGTATACCTGAGTTTTGCCAGGGGTTTTAAAGATAATTAATTGTGTCTATTTGTCTTCAAGGGAACTCACCCTTGAAATAAACATGAAATAAACAGTGTATTTATATCTTGCAGTCAATGAGTTTCTGAAGTCATCAGAATTGCACTCTAGGTGAAGGAGATGAAAAATAGCAGATGGGCTGCAGACCTACCAATCTCGCAAATTTAATTTCATGGATGTGAATCTACAGACAAGAAAGAAAAACTTTTCCAATCATTTTTATAACAAAAAATAGACAGATACTTTTGAAATAAGGAATAGAGGATGGGGAAGAATATGGATGTATACTTAAAGCATATTTTGTTCTCTTTAGGGCCTAGATGAATGTTGAAATCCAGAAAATCCTCCTCCTCTGGGATGTGCTCAGTCTTACAGGGTCATGGAAATAGTGAAATGCACGAATATAGCACCGTATGTTCTGGAGCAAGATAAGTAGGCAAATAGTGAAAATCTGAACTCACCTAATACTGCTTGAGAATAGCATTATTCTTGATTATGGCTAACCTTTTTGTACCAGTTTAAAAATATTTGGAAATCAAAAGAATTAATTTCTGCATCTTTGCATCCATTTTACAGGGCCACACTAGATATACCTTCCTGAATGTCACCTGACCACCTCTGTCTATACAAAGTCCCTAGAGCCAGAATAATAATATTCAGGGTGTATTCCTCATCTACTTCAGGGCAGCATTTTACTATTTTGGGGTACCTTTTTAGAAAACTGTATATTCTTAAGTAGTGGACTATCTATACATATTAAAGTTTATATGATAGGTTGTGGTCTTAATCCACTGTGCTCTTCATAGGACATAGCATATAGGTTTGAATGTTCATGTAGTTAGCAGATAGTAAACACTTGTTATTCTCATTTAACTGAGTCACAATGATCTGGAATGTAAGCTTCAAAGCTAATCTATCAGCACACTGATATTCCTATTTCTGCATGTGCACAGCATATTTAATGGCTGCAATTTTCTTTGTCTTCCACATTCACTGACCATGTTGCCAAAATATTGTTTCTCACAATAATAGTATTTCCATTTTATTGGTAACTTAAAAGACTGCATGGTCCCAAAGAAAGAATAGCGTAGTAGTATTTAAAGGAGTTTACACAAAGAACATTTCTGTTCAAACAAGCTTCCAAACTACCTAGTTACTGAAATAGTGCATACATCCACATAACAAAGCAGGAGTCATGTGCTGACAAGAATGTGTTGACCATTTTGTGCCCAACTCTATATCCTAGGTACAGATTAGGTATGCTGAAGGACAGCCTTTTTCTCATAGCTCTTTTTTCATCCTTAATTATGCTGCTTCAACTTACATTTTCACTGTCTTTGACTAGACAATGGCAATCTAAGCACATTTCTACAAAGTGTGCAATTTCCATAGAAATTGAAAGTGCACTCATAAATTTAAAGTTCAGCTTCTTGCTGATCATCTGATACTTTATTTCCCACATGGACCTGAAGTACCTCATTCGGGCGTGAAGCTGGGAATGAGTACGCTGAGAGCAAATGCCTCTCTGATCATTGTAATATTCTGCTACTTTGAAAAAAATGTATAAAAACTTTGAATTCTTTTTGTTCTTTTATTTAAATGCCTTCTTTGAAAATAATTTTTCTCTTCTCAAGTTTTATGCTCTGTACTTTAAAAGACCATGAATAATTATTTAAGAGTAAATTAAAACATGACAGAATTTCTTAAAGAACATAGTTTATTAAGGTCGTGGATTAAAAATAGTATTTCAGAGGACTTTTACGATACCATACAATTCTCTAGAAAATTATCTAAGAAAAAGTGAAATATAAACTATTTATTTTAAAATTATTCTGTTGTAGACTCATCCATGCTTCTCTTCCATAGCAAGATGACTTTTGTACACTAGACTTCTCACCAGAAGATACCCAAGGCAAGTCTATGTCTAAAACATAAAGTCCATAACTATGAAGTACATCAAAGGGAGTACCTGTCACTACCTATAACATAAAACATGAAATATTTTTGTGTTTTACAGAAGACATATTGTTTCTTTTTCCATAAGAAATTATGAAAACATAGAATCAAATGTGCTTGGTTCCATTCACAAAATTATTTTCTGGTAGAGTTCTAAGAAGTGCACTCAGTTATTCAGGAGGCCTTTACTAAGCATTTGTTCTGTGCTGGGTACCATTTTAAGAAGGAATAAGAGACATGAGCTCTCAATTAAATGAGGATAGTGACTGGGATTAGACACATGACAAAAACAATCCTTGCATTTAGAGACATGTAATAAACTAAAATAAAATGCAAAACATTGTGTTGAGTGATGTTGCAGATTACTTATACAATAAAGAACATATATTTAATGGGTCAAATACAACTATTTCTTTCTTTACTCAATAGTTGCCATTGTTTCAGGGCTTGACTGAATAGGACACACTATCTATATGATGCCAATGGCGGTGACTTGACTCTCAGAGATTCCACTTTGTCATTGACTATTGGTGCTTCATCTTCACAGGAGGCCTTTGCATCACTGTCTTGACTTTCTCACTGTGGCTGATGGGTCTCAGAGTGCATGTTTCAAAAGATTCCATGAAGAGGATGGCAGTCTCTGACTATCAGAGTCTTCTGAAACTAATGAAAGGAGTTGACTGAACTGTTGATGGGAGGATTATCAGATGATTTAGCTCATCCTATTACAGAAGTAAGATAAAGAAAGTGGTGATCACAGAAAGAAGTGGTCAGAGAGAAACTCATTGATGAGTTGGTCTTTAGGCCAAGACCTGATGGACATAAGAAATCCAAGATTAGAGCTTCACTATTATTCTTTCAATAAGCACTGAATACTTTTAGCTTACATGTTACTTTAAAAGGGTTAAGTATATATACATAAATAATGTATAATAATTATCTTCGATTTTCACATTCAACTGACAGGGCATTTTATATAAAAGAATAATGAGAAAATATAGTAAATTCTTTAAGACAACTGTATATAGATGTGCAGCTACATAGGAAAAGATTATAAAATGTGCTTGAAGAAATCAGAGGTGACTTATCTGCAAGTCATGTTTAAATTCATTTTAAGGGGATGAATCTATTAGATGGAAAATGAAGAGAGAAAGAGAGAAACTGTGGTGATACTAGGAAGGGGATGAGTATTTTAGAGAATATAAATATATACAGAAAAATAGCATCTTTCAGAAAATTAAAGTGACCAATCTGTACTTTTGGGGACAAGATCTGAAGTGAATCTACAATAGAGAGAGACTTGGGCTGGACCATGAATAAGCATTAGCATCTGGATTGAAGTGTTCCACTGAGAGTTAGGGTTTGATCCAGGTTAATGAAAAACCGCAGGAACCTCAGTTCTAATAATATTCTGCCATTAGAGTCAATATAGCATGGAGAATTAAGTTAAAGTATGTAAAAATGTCCAATTTTCTTTTTATATTACATAATGTGCCCAGTGTAAACTATAGTTTCTGGAACTAAAATGAATGAGTTAAAATTCTGTTACCATTACTTTTTAAGTGTGACCGTGGGTGAGGTACTTTATTTTTCTATATCTCTCTTTTTTCCCTGGCAAGATAAATATAATCACAGTCTGTTTCTTCATTGACTTATGAAACATTTAGGAAATCATTGTCTCTACAGAATCTGCATAAGTGGTATTTGACCTCCATGTTGTCACAATGGAACAATGCTCTAACACTTTTGTAGATTGGTGCCATGTACACCTCTGTTCTCTGAGTGCTGGACAGCTATTGGAGGACTCATACTCCTGACAGGGGTCCCCACCACCAAGCCTTCTGGAATTCAGACTGTTTTTCATTTATTTATTTATCTTGTATATGAGAGTGTTCTGTCTGCATGTATACCTGCATGCCAGAAGAGGGCATCAGAACCTACTATAGATGGTTGTGAGCCACCATGTGTTTGCTGGGAATTGAACTCAGGACCTCAGGGAGAATAGCCAGTGCACTTAACTGCTTAGCTATCTCTCCAGCCCCACAGTTTTCATTGTAAAGAGTCCATTATAAATACAAATAAGGACCACAGACCTTATCTCTACCATATGTCATGTAAATAATGATAATTGTTTTGCCTTTAAAAAAAACCTTCTGAGCAAATTAATGTTTTTTAAACACAAAGTTAATTTAAACACAACTGGTAAAATAGTCAAAGAAATAAGCCCCCCAACCCAAGCACTTTGTTTTTCATTGCTTATTCTGTTTGCTGAATATTTTTCTTCCCCTCAAGTTTCATTCCCCTTTCCTCTTCTCCACAGCTTCCCAGCTCCCTGCATCCTTCCTCACCATATATGCATTTCCCTTCTCATATCTAATTAATAAACATCTATGTATTAATACAGATTGGATATGAATTGGAAAAGAAGTCAAAATATCACTATTTGCAGATGATATGATAGTATACTCAAGTGACCTCAAAACTTCTACCAGAGAACTACTAAGCATGATAAACAACTTCAGCAAAATGGCTGGATATAAAATTAACAAAACAAATCTGTAGCCTTTCTCTACCCAAAAGATAAACAGGCTGAGAAATAATTTAAAAAAGATAACCTTCACAATAGTCACAATTAATATAAAATACTTTGGTGTAACTCTAATCAAGCAAGTAAAATATCTGTATGACAAAAACTTCAAGTCTCTGAAGAAAGAAATCACAGAAGAAGATCTCAAAAGATGGAAAGACCTCCCATGCTCTTGGATTGGCAGGATTAATTTAGTAAAAATGGCCATCTTGTCAAAAGCAATCTACAGAGTCAATGCAATCCTCATCAAAATTCCAACTGTATTCTTCATAGAGTGAGATAGAACAATTTGCAAATTCATTTGGAATAACAAACACCGAGGATAGTGAAAACTCTTCACAACATTGAAAGAACTTCTGGGGAATCACCATCCCTAAACTCCAGCTGCATTACAGAGAATTCATGATAAAATCTGCATGATATTGGTACAGAGACAGACAGGTAGATCAATAGAATAATATTGAAGACCCAGAAATGAACCCATACACTTCATCTTGATCACTTGGTCACTTGACCCAGTAGAAAAAAGATACCATTTTCAACAAATGGTGCTGGTTCAACTGAAGGTCAGTATGTAGAAGAATACAAATTGATCCAATCTTACCTCCTTTTAAAAAGCTCATGTCCAAATGGATCAAGGACCTTCACATAATATCAGATACAGTGAAATTAACGGAAGAGAAAGTGGGGATGAGGCTTGAACACACAAGCACAGGGGAAATTTTCCTGAGCAGAACACCGATGGCTTATGTTCTAAGATCAAGAATCAACAAATGGGACCTCATAAAATTGCAAGGCTTCTGTAAGGCAAAGGACACTATCAATAGGACAAAATGGGAACCAACAGAGTGGTTCAGAGGGCTTGATTGGCCTTCTAGTTTCCCTTATCATCTCTGGTATGTACAGGCACCCCAGCACCACTGACATACATACATATCTGCCATACTGAATTAATGCCTCACATGAAAGAGGACTGATTACTCATTGCTGTGTGATTTTAAAACTGACATTGATTATTTGGGGGAATACATTGTATGTAGGTATATGTAAACATCAAAAAATAACAACAACAACAACAACAGCCCTCAATGTAAACAAATATAGATCTTGATCTCTTAATAATGTTCCAAACACATCTTAATTGACAAGTGTTCAGATGTACACTAATTGTAAGAGTGTGGGAGTTCAATAATTTTATGAAGATTCAAAATAAGTCTACTCATTGTTAATTATTAGTAATACTTGGAAATTTGTGAATTATTTTTTCAGTTTAGTCTGCCGTCATATTTGACCTGTTCATTTGAATTTGAGGTTTATATTTGAGCAGAAATGATATAACTACTTAATGAAAAGCTAACAATTTATCATATTTTTTATCAAAAAGGAATACCTCATATGTTGCTTGCCAAAGGTCACAAATACAGATTTTTTTAAACAGAAGTTAGCAGAATTAGAAAAATCCTATTTCAAAAGCAATTTTTTTTCTTTCGAGATGAGCCCCGCTCAAGGATCACCAGTTTGGTGAGCTGCGCTTTCGACTTTACAGTCATTGGTCAGTGACTCGCCCAAGCAAATGTGAGAAGCAGTCAATTGGCAAATGCAAATGTAAAATTAGAAATATTAATGGTTGTTTAAATAAGAAATTTTAGTACTTAGCTGTAATGAGGAAAACTAGGCTACAGCATTCCTGTTTATGTCTAAGACCAAGATATTTCCCAGAGCTATTCTATAAATCTTTTTTATTTATTTATTTATTTATTTTTGCTTTTTTTTCTTTATTAACTTGTATATATCTTATTTACATTTCGAATGTTATTCCCTTTCCCGGTTCCCGGGCCAACATCCCCCTAACCCCTCCCTCTCCCCTTCTATATGGGTGTTCGCCTCCCATTACCACCCTCCCCCCAACAATCATGTTCACTGGGGGTTCAGTCTTAGCAAGACCAAGGACTTCCCCTTCCACTGGTGCTCTTACTAGGCTATTCATTGCTACCTATGAGGTTAGAGTCCAGGGTCAGTCCATGTATAGTCTTTGGGTAGTGGCTTAGTTCCTGGAAGCTCTGGTTGCTTGGCATTGTTGTACATATTGGGTCTCGAGCCCCTTCAAGCTCTTCCAGTCCTTTCTCTGATTCCTTCAACGGTGGTCCTGTTCTCAGTTCAGTGGTTTACTACTGGCATTTGCCTATGTATTTGCTGTATTCTGGCTGTGTCTCTCAGGAGAGATCTACATCCGGTTCCTGTCGGCCTGCACTTCTTTGCTTCATCCATCTTGTCTAATTGGGTGGCTGTATATGTATGGGCCACATGTGGGGCAGGCTCTGAATGGGTGTTTCTTCTGACTCTGTTTTAATCTTTGCCTCCCTATTCCCTGCCAAGGGTATTGTTTTTGATAGCTGAGTAATATTCCATTGTGTAGATGTACCACATTTTCTGTATCCATTCCTCTGTTGAAGGGCATCTGGGTTCTTTCCAGATTCTGGCTATTATAAATAAGGCTGCGATGAACATAGTGGAGCACGTGTCTTTTTTATATGTTAGGGCATCTTTTGGGTATATGCCCAAGAGAGGTATAGCTGGGTCCTCAGGTAGTTCAATGTCCAATTTTCTGAGGAACCTCTAGACTGATTTCCAGAATGGTTGTTCCAGTCTGCAATTCCACCAACAATGGAGGAGTGTTCCTCTTTCTCCACATCCTCGCCAGTATTTGCTGTCACCTGAGTTTTTGATCTTAGCCATTCTCACTGGTGTGAAGTGAAATCTCAGGGTTGTTTTGAATTGCATTTCCCTTATGACTAAAGATGTTGAACATTTCTTTAGGTGTTTCTCAGCCATTCGGCATTCCTCAGCTGTGAATTCTTTGTTTAGCTCTGAACCCCATCTTTTTTTTTTTATTAACTTGAGTATTTCTTATTTACATTTCGAGTGTTTCCCTTTCCCGGTTTCCGGGCCAACATCCCCCTAGCCCCTCCCCCTCCCCTTCTTTATGGGTGTTCCCCTCCCCATCCTCCCCCCATTGCTGCCCTCCCCCCAACAATCACGTTCACTGGGGGTTCAGTCTTAGCAGGACCCAGGGCTTCCCCTTACACTGGTGATCTTACTAGGATATTGAACCCCATCTTTTAATAGGGTTATTTGTCTCCCTGTGGTCTAACTTCTTGAGTTCTTTGTATATTTTGGATATAAGCCCTCTATCTGTTGTAGGATTGGTAAAGATCTTTTCCCAATCTGTTGGTTGCCGTTTTGTCCTAACCACAGTGTCCTTTGCCTTACAGAAGCTTTGCAGTTTTATGAGATCCCATTTGTCAATTCTTGATCTTAAAGCATAAGCCCTTGGCGTTTTGTTCAGGAAATTTTCTCCGGTGCCCATGTGTTCGAGATGCTTCCCCACTTTTTCTTCTATTAGTTTGAGTGTATCTGGTTTGATGTGAAGGTCCTTGATCCACTTGGACTTAAGCTTTGTACAGGGTGATAAGCATGGATCGATCTGCATTCTTCTACATGTTGACCTCCAGTTGAATCAGCACCATTTGCTGAAAATGCTATCTTTATAGAATTCATGGTAGTGATGAGGTGAGAACTTGCAAGTTGTGTTAAATGTGTTTGACTTCAGAGTAGAAGTTTTTTCAGAAACACAGGAGCATATTAAATATGAAATACCCCCAAAGACATAGGGTTCCTATGAAGTGTTAAATTGTGATCAAGGTTTTCATTTACCTACCCTGAGTATGGCATATCTTACTTAAAAGCTCTAATCTAGAACCAAAGTATCGACACAGTTTCACTTCTGTCCCTATAAATCACTTCCTCAGCTGTCCTGTAGCTTCTTTTACTGACTTGACATAGAAGTCTATGGAATCATTTCTATACCAAAACTGCTTTGCTTTTTAGTCCAAAAGCCTAGTGTTCCCTTCTTTCTGTTTGTTTACGCCTTCATTTCTATTGGAGTTAAGCCCCTCAAGACCTCTTTTCTGCTAACTCTGGCCTATTCTGTGTACAAATTTATCATTTTCCTTTGGATCCAACACCATCAAATTTAAATGTACATATATTTCTTTCATATAAATAAATCCCTTCAACCTTCCAGCACCTCTGATGACCTCCCCTTTTTTCCCTCCCCTACATTCCACTTCTCCATTTCCTTTCAGAAAAGGGCAAATCCCCAGTGGATATCAACCAGCCATGGCATATCAATTTGTAGGTGCCTCCTCCTAAATTAAGATTGTACGTGGCAACCCAGTAGAGGGAAGGTATCCCAAAGGCATGCAGCACAGTCAGAGAGAGAGAGCTCCTGTTCCCAGTAGGAGTCCCACAAGAAGACCAAGCTATACAACTGTAACATATGTACAGAGGGCCTAAGTCAGGCCCATGCAGGCTCTCTGGTTGGAGGTTCAGTTTTTGTGTGGTGCTATGGGCCCAGGTTAGTTCTGTGGGTTTTCTTGACCCATCTGTCCCCTACAATCCTGGCTCCCCTCTTCCAAGGGATTCGCTAAGTTCTGCCTAATTTTGGCTGTGGGCCTCTATATTAATTTCCATTAGTAGTTGAGTGAAGACTTTTGATGATACTTGAACTAGATGTCAATCTATGACTATAGATCAGAATATCATTAAGAATCGTTTCATTGACTTTTCTTTTCTTTGGCCATTAATGTTTGGTTCTTTTGTGGATTTCTGGGTTTTCCAGCCTCTTCCTCCTGGCCCTGTAGGCAGTGCCAGTGGTGAGTCACTCTCATGACATGTGTCTCAAGATGGATCACTCAGTCATTGGTTGGTCACACCCACAATTTTTGTACCACCTTTACCCCAGCATATCTTAAGCAAGGAAAACAGTAGGTTGGAAGGTATTGTGGACAGGTTGGTGTGCCAATCCTTCCTCTGGTTATCTTGCCTAATTATAGGAGATGGCCGGTTCGGCTCCATATCTCCCATTGCTAGGAGCCTTAGCTAGGGTCACATTCATTGATTCTTGGGAGATTCCATTGCCCCAAATTTCTACATAGCTGATTCCAGAGAAGTTACCACCCCAGATTCTAGTCCCTCAGAGTCTTCCTCCATCCTCACCCTAAAATAAATCTGTTTACCCACCACTATGGCCAAACTGGCTGCCCTCTTACTAGCAAGGTAAGAGGCTGACTTGCAAACATTTCAGACTCATGTTGGCACTTCTTCAGGTGTTTTGATTTTGTTTTACATACCAGGTAATTTCTATAGATAAAAGGCAGTGTGACTCTGCATATCAAGTTCTTTCAAGCTTGTTCTAGCTTACTTCTAGATAGGTGTTCCACTCCAAATAGCCTATTCTGGTCACCAGTCCAGGTTTTAGACCTGCTCTTATCCATCCCTTTACTATGTTTTCATTGTTCATAGTCTTAATACACTGCCATGCATTTGTTATGCCTTCAACAGTCTCAAAATTTTCTCAAAGATCACATTGACTTATTTTAAAAATATAGTTGTTAGAATTTCATTCAATGATTTTTGACCATATCAAGATTCTCCAGATCAAAATCTCCTTTCTTACATACTCATCTTGGTGTCTTCATTTAATTTTTTCATTTCTATTAAATTCAATTTTTGCTGTTCATGTAGTTTTGTGTATATGGCCTTTCATTAATGTGTATTGGCTCCTCAAGGAACTAAATTCTAAAATTTGATATTTTTTTTCTCTTATTGGCTATCAAATTACAATAGCTCCTTGCCTAGTGATATGTTCCCACCTTCACTTTCCATAATGGAATTTGTTCGAGCATGGGCTTGCACAGGTCTTGTATTACACTTGCGACTACCACAGTGAGGCTGTGCTGCTGTGTCCAAAAGACACTCTTTTCTTGTAGTTATTTACCACCTCTGGCTCTTAAACTCTGTGTCCCTTCTTCCTCAATGAAAGGGAAGGATGTGTTAAAGATATCCTTCATAAAGCTGAGCTTTCCACAGTCTCTTCTCTGTACTTTGAGCAGTAATGGTTGTATTAATCACCATGAATTTTGAATATATCTTTTCTGATGATTGAGAAATACATTAATCTATGAGTAGATCTCATATACAAGGAAATAAAGTTATGTTATTTCGCCCATATCTGCACCTGACTCTAGGTTCCTGACTTGAATTCCTGTCCTTACTTCCTTCCCTACTTCCACATATTGTTCTTTATCTAGTGTATTATCACAGCAGTAGCAGTACAAACCTACACAACATAGACAATAAGGTGTTATTTGTGAGGATACCATATATATGAGTCACAGAACAGGAATATATCAAAGAATACAAATCTGAAGGCTTCATTCATTTATGGGATTTACTATCACATTCAAAATAACCTCTGATCAGAAAATTGATATTGTAGCAGGACATAGAAACTTCTGGCCAATAATAAGATATTCTACAATTCACTATAGCTAGAGTCACAAAATAAAGTATAGGAGTTTAAACCTGACAATACATGAACTAATAAAAACGAATTGCTTTAAAAATTGTAAAAATAATAAGTATATTATAGGCATTAGCTTTACATGTATTTTTCATCTTTAGAATTTTATAGGTACATATTATTTACTTGTATTTCACTTTTCCCTATTCATTCTCCTGGTCCTCTGGACATCTCTCCTATTTTACCTCATACATGCCCCTGCCCCCTCTTCCCCTCTACCTTCCATCTCTCACCCATATTCCTCCCTCCCTCCCTCCCATAATTATTTTGTTCTCCATGCTAAGTGGAATTGAAACATCCTCATTTGCACCTTCCTTCTTATTAAACATCTTATGTTGTATGTATCATGCATATGCTGTATTTTTGGCTAATATCTACTTATCAGTGAGTACATAGCATTCTTGTGCTTTAGGGTCTGGGTTACCTCATTCATGATATTTGTAGTTCCATCCATTTGCCTGCAAAACTCAGAATGTACATACTATGCACATCTTTTGGGGTCTGGGTTGCCTTATTCACGTTGATCAATGGAATAGAATAGAAGACCCAGAAATAAACTCACACACCTATGGACAGTTGATCTTTGACAAAAAAGTCAAAGCCATGCACTGGAAAAAGTAAATCATCTTCAATAAATGGTGCTGGTCTAACTGGTATAGAAGAATGAAAATTGACCCATATTTATCACCTTGCACAAGCTCAAGTCTAAGTGGATCAAGGACCTCATCATAAAACCAGATACACCAAATCGAATAGAAGAGAAAGTTGGAAAGACCATAGAATGCATTGGCACAGGGGAAAATTTCCTGAACAGAACACCAATGATTCAGGCTCTCAGATCAAAAATAGATGAATAGTACCTCATGAAACATGAAAAGCTTCTGTAAGGCAAAGGAAACAGTCAATAGGACAAGATGGCAACCTACAGATTTGTGAAAAGATCTTCACTAACACTACATTCAATAGAGGGCTAATATCCAAAGTAAATAAAAGAATTAAACAACCCATATTTAAAATGGGGTACAGAGCTAAACAAAGAATTCTCGACAGGAATCTTGAATGACAGAGGAGCACTAAAAGAAATGTTTGAAGTCCTTAGTCATAGGAAAATCCAAAATAAAATGACACTGAGATTTCACCTTACACCAATAATAATGGCTAAGATCAAAAACTCAAGTGACAGCATATGCTAGCAAAGAAGTGTAGTAAGGAGAACACTCCTCCATTGCTGGCGGGATTGAAAATTGGTACAACCACTTTGGAAATCAATCTGGTGCATCCTCAGAAAATTATAAATAGTTCTACCTGAAGACACACACACACACACACACACACACACACACACACACACACAACCACACACACCCTGGGCATATACCCTAAATATTCCACCATATCACAATGACATGTGCTCCACTATATTACAGCAGCCTTATTCATAATAACCTGAAACAGGAAGCAACTCAAATGTCTCTCAACCAAAGAATGGAAACAGAAAATGTGGTTCATTTATGCAGTGGAATACTACTCAGCTATTAAAACCTATAGTCAGTTATTCATACCTGCAAAGGTGACAGGAGAATGATGCAGATATAGATATTGAGACATTGCCACTCACACTTACAAAATTTATTAATATATTCTATTCCTGTAAAAACAACGATCCCAAGCATCAAGATTTCCCCATGGAATGGTTACCAATAGCAACTGCATCCTGTTGCTAGGTAAGTTCAGGTCAGTTCTGAGAGTATGTACTCATTCATCAGTTCCAGGAGGCATGGGAGAAATCATAAATAGCTCTCCATGACCCATGTAACACATTGAGGTTGTCATTGGTTTGTGTCAGCTCAGGGGAAAGGGACAGACTTGTTAGAGGTCCTTACTTGAGTATACTCATCCACACTTTCAAACGCTGGCAGGCTTTGATAAAAAAAAAATACTTTTGCTTTTGTTGATTGAAACTAACCTTGGATGCTGAATAGAAAGCAGTAAGAAGACACCATTTTCATGTGCCATATAGCTAAGATACTTTTTTATAAATCTGGAAAAGGTTGAGAATGTAGTTAGAAAAAGAATTAAAAACAATTGGAGAACACTGTAGCTCTTTGAGGCAAATTGTGATGCAGATGATCTGTAAGCGTTTACTTGACGGCAGATAATATTTTAATTGCAGTGTCAAAGCTGAGAGTAGTCCTCCATATAACACTATTGATCTGTTACTAATGGGGACATGAAATCCTGAGTCAGGGAAAATTTTCATTTTGCTTACTATACTTCTCTTTTATGGAACCTTGATCTCTAGAAAGCAGAGGATTAAAATGTTTACATTATAAGAAGTGTTTTCATATTTTTCTGGTTTTGTATATATTGAATATTTTACTTGCCTAGCAAATTCTATTAATTCTCTAAAATGTCTTGAGTTTAATAAGATATAGCTTAAAGGAAACCTTATGAAACTGCTCTTCTGTCCCAGCTAGTCATTCCTACTTTTATTTTTATTTTTCCATGTTTACTCCCAATGTAAAACAACCATAATCTGAAATCTCTTCAATGTTTTGTCAATTTTTCTAATTTTTAATATCTTGACATATGAATCATGAACTAGAAACACATATCATCTTATCTTTTTGTCATGAATGCTTCAGTTATAACTGGGAATATAGCTGTATATATCTCCTCAAAACCAATTTAGAATTGTAGATATGTTGGTGAATAAATAAGTAGTATAATCATTTACAAGAATTTTCATATCTGTGATGTATACCATTTCTAATTATTCCAAATACCTTATTTATTTGCCCATTGAAATACTAAAGATTGGAGAGACGGAACACTTATTTCCTGTTGCTTAAAAATTCAATGGCCTTTATAGCACCCTCAGTGTCAACCAGTACCTTGAGTGATTTGGGTAGAATTTACTACTACTAAATAGAGAAACAAAAATGTGAATCTTCTACACTCATGTAGTTTTAATTGAAAACAACAAATTTCTAATTATTGGATACTTATTGCCTAATATTTGTATGTGAAGAAAGTGGAATATTTTGCAGCCATTCAAGAAGATTTTTTATTTTGAAGATGACATACAAAATAGGATATATTGACCAACAATACTTCTTGAAATGATAATGAATAGTTTTTATATATTTTCTAATCAATATTTATTAATTAATTTTAACAATCTCTTGTGTATCGATTTTGTTCAAAGTCTTAACCATGAATAATAAAATTATTATAATCAACAATTTGTGCTAAAATGCCAATAAACAAAATAGAAAGTATCCTCTATTTCTGATAGACACATTATAATTGAAATGTTTGTGTTTTCAATATTTTAATTTTTGATACATTTATAAATTGTCTGATGATCATACTGAGATAGCTGGATATACGTCAACTTAATTGTTGAAGAACATTTGGGATTTTCCTTTTCCTTTGAAAAACATAAAACATATTATTATTAAATGTATTTATCTTGCTCTGCAAAAGAAAATAAGGATGTATTCTTACAGTCTAACATTAACCTTGACCTACAGTTAGGTTCTCTCTGTCCACTGGTATAAATTATGTTGAAGCTACATTAGGGAAACTGTGAGTAATGCTGTATGTAAAAATTAGTCTAAGTATAAAGTATAAAGATAAGTTATAAAGTAAAGATTAGAGTTTTCCAAACCTCTTTGGCATATCTAGTTCCCTCCCTATAACTATAGAGCTGGATCTTATGTTGTCTTTTCTGTATTGTTTTTCAGAAACTTCATATTATTTTGCACAATGATCTACTAGTTTATATTCCTACTAAAGTTCAAAGGGCCAGAGCATTCCTATTTTGCACATCCTCAACAATCCTATTGCCTTTGATTTTTTTTTTAATCTGTACTCATTCTTACCAGGTTGAAGTATTATCTCATGGATTTACTTCAGATTACTCTATAAAATAGTACATGTTTTTTCATGTATCTCACGCCCATTTATGTATCTTTTACCTATTTCTAAATTTGTTCATGTAGATTTGTGACTGTCAAGGTGTTTGGATTGTTATATATTTTGGCTATCAACAACTTTTCTGGTATGTAGTCTATAAATATATTCTCCTGATATTCATCACTGTTCTCTCTGTTGCACAGAAGATTCTCAGTTTGAAGAAAACCGCGTTGTCTACCTTTTGTCATTTATTGACAATATTTTTGATATTTGATGCTCAAAAATCATTAATAGGACCAATATCATCGAGCTTTTTGTTTATATTTTTGTTAATAGTTCCATGTCATATATTTTAACATGAAGTTTTGAGTTTCAGGTAAAGTTTCTCTTCCTCTTCTTCCTGTATCTGTCTGTCTACCTGTCTCCCTCTCCCTCTCCCTCTCCTTCTCCCTCTCCCTCTGTGTCTGTTGAGTTTCTAATACTCTGTAGGAGTGTATCTGATTTCCTAAAACTATTTGGTGAAAATCTGTGTCTCGTTATATGTTTTTGGCATCTCTGGATTCTCAACTGTTCCATTGCTCTGTTTGCTGATTTGCTTATTACAGACATACCACAGTTTGAAGTTGGGGAGTGTAGTTTTGATAGTTTTATAACTTCTACTTAGGATTGCGTGAGCCACTGTGGGTTTTCCATATGTAGCTGAAATTTTGTTTCTCATTTTTGTGATGAGTGCTGAGTAGTATTTTGATAGAGACGGTCTCTAATGTGTAGGTTGCTCTGGGAAGTATGAACTTTTTTGCAGTGTTTTTCTAGTTTATAAAATGTGATAAACTTTTATTTAGGTATCTCTAACTTCTTAATTGGTGTTATAGATTTTGGTATGAAGATTTTTCTCTTTCTTTGGTTAAATTTTGCTAGCAATTTTATAAAGAGAGATTCTCAGCTATGATTTTGTTACTCTGTTCATCTTTTCATATGTATTGGTATATCTACAAATGCTAAAATTATAGGTCATCTGGCAGCATTGTTGTTTGCTTATGATACTTTATTTTTTCCTATAAATATATTCATTTTTCTCACTGGGAGTTTATTTTTTTAAAATACAACATGAGATCAAGTCTAAGTAGAATGATTCCAGATTAATTAGTCCCATTGTCCAGTTCCCATTTTAATAGTACTACATTACAGGTAGCTTCAGAATATTGTGTTCACTTTTACATACACAGAGCCAAACTGTAAACTATACAGGCAATCACCCTGTTAAGTAACAAACCAAGAGATACATAGCCAAGGGTTCCTCTAATTGGGTCCTAATGACTTCTGGATAAGAGAGCTGCAGTGTATCTCCGAATCTAGTCTTGCTTCCTGCTCTATTTCTTATAAGTAAAGCAGAAACATCCCTGGCAATGTAGCCCTGACCACATCTCACCTTAGTTTAATGACCACCACTGCCAGAGGATACAATACAAATTTAATTTGTCTTATAATATTTGGCCTTCAGGATCAGACTTCTGCCTGCATTTCCACTACCATATTATCCACTTTGCCTCCTATCGCTCTTGCTCTCAAACATGCCCTGCTCTCACAGGTCTTGATGCTACTTCCAGAGCAGAGACGGGAATCACAATAAGTGCTCTTGGCTAGAAACCTAATTCAATATTACTATTTTAATCAAGATTTACAGATTTAAAAAATATTCATTTATAGTTTCTTTTTTTAACACAATCAGTCATGGTTCCATCAGCTGTAAATACTTTTATGAACTCAGCATTTGTTTACAAAAACTCATCAACCTTATCTACCAGAGTCCATTCCATAATTAGGTGATGTCCTCACAACTATAATGTTCTATTGTACACAAAAATAATAAACAGATGCACATCTGAAGTGAAAGGGTAAAGTTTGGGGTTAAAAAAAAACTAAAAGAATGCTTGAGAAGGACTCCTGATAGGAAGTTAGAGAAGGTGCTAAGGAGAGTTCTGATTGAGGAGATAACCCAACTAAAGAGAAGAATAGAGCCAGAAGACACCTGGGGTCTATTCAGCACTGAGGAAGTTCAGCTCTTTTGGGCCTGGACTTTTGTCATGCTGTGAAATAGTCAAGAGAACAGGACAAAGAAAAATGATGTTCTAAGTTTGGAGACGTTGATCCAGCCTGATTTTCAAAGGCAGCATTGGTCTGGTTAGACTTTATTCTAAGGATGAAAATATGCCCAATGAAGATTTTAAGGAGGAGTGTGCCAGGCTGACTACTAATAGATGAATGCAGTTTATAAATGGCAGTACTGGTTTTGAGAGGGGGAAAACTATGTAGGTCTTCTAGTTTTTCAGTGACATTCTGGGTTCTTATATACTGTCCTGGTATGGTTAATGACAGCACATCTTCCACTCTAAGTGGTGGAATGACTAAAAATCTCAGGCTCACTCTGACTAGCATCAATTTTTTTCTAGTTAATGATATTTCTACTATACTGTGCTATGGATCTTAATGGACTTATCACCAAACTGTTAGGTTATTATGTGTAAAATACAAAATTATGAAAATATCACTTTGACTAAATGCACACACACACACACACACACACACACACACACACACACACACACACACACACACCTTAACTTATGTATTGAAGCCCTTTCTTTACCATTATGACTTCTTCAGTGGATACTGTGGTTCTATTTGGCTAGTGAAATCAGTATGAAAATAATTTGAACTCAATCTTGGACAATTGTTATGTGCTCTACTAATGCAGGTTTTTTTCTCAGATCCTGGAACATGGCTAGACACAGAATAGAACTGCATTCAATATTTCTTAATAATACTTAAACAAGTGAGTAATAAGCACCTGGAATTTAAAGACACTTAATAAAATTTCAACACCAGTTTTATTAGTTTGACACAGTATAATGACAAGAGAGTTAATGTGTAATACAGAACATTTTATTGCATTCTATCTTTTTAATGAAATCTGACTCCTAGAACTTTGTTTTTGTACTGGATGCCTTTCCTGCCAGATGATGTTAATTTTTCATTTTGCATTAATAACAAGAGACCATACCTTCTAGGTAGCTGATAAAGTTATATAATTACTTAGAGTTGTTTATGCAAAATTACTATGGCATTGCAATCTCTGTCTTAATTGTTACATATGTGTGTGTTACATTTAGTTAATGATAGTGTACAGAGTCATCTGAGAGGTATCTTTTGACATAAATGATGAAAAATTTACATAAACATAAAACTAGTAACTAAGACAATGTTTTCAAGGTAGGGGGTCTCTAGAATTTGTAGTACTGCATTACACTGACAGTCCCTGGCTCTTTTTGGATCCTAAATTTACCTCTCTATTTCTAGGAAGAATAAACATGTCTCAACAGAACTTCTCACAGTGTAATGAAACCAGTTTCAATGTAACGCACCCTTAATGATCTCGTTGTACTCCACTAGCTCGTCTTAATTGATATCAATGACATTTTCTCATCATTTGCAAAAACTTAGGTTACACAGAGGAAGAACAACTATAATCATAGCAGCCCGGGCTAATATTCTTCCTTGCAGTGTCTATATCTCAGGCTAATTATACAACATTAAATTCACAAAATTTGTTGGATTGTTTTTGCTCTTCATAAAACAAAGACATTTTCCCTGTAATATAAAACTCAGGTCTCAAGTGAAAGTCAGCCTGAGTCCTCCTTAGGAGCTGTGCCTTAGGTATGTAATTCTTACGGAAAAATGTACTTTAGCTTGTCCATCTCATTTATGTACTACAACATACTATTCTGAGCTTCCAAATGGGATCAATTGGCTCTGTAAAAGGAGATGGAACTCTAGGTATCTCTCTGGTGCAGCTTTGAGAGAGGACTGGAGGGGCATCAGTTCTATGTGTTGAAACTAGAGGCTCAGTGCAAACTAGCCTTTTCTCCTGGCTGGTGATGTGACCTTGAATGAATGTCCAAGCTCAGGATGCTGTCAGTTCACTCGCTGCTAAAATAAATGGATTACACTGAGTAATCTGAAGGTCTTTTCTATCTATAAGTTTTTTTTTAATGCTTTATTTAGTTTAGAAATAGAGGTCTGTCTGGTGGCTTATATTTGACCTGGTGCCTTAAACCTTTTTGTCTTGTGGCCAATTCTCTATAAAGTTAAATGTTCATTCTCACATATGCCATGGTTGATTAGAAATGACTGTCAGGAAATGTGAAGAATCCTATATTTAACATCTCAGAATGGGATACTAGTTTGATATAAATAGCAAGTTGTTATCTGAGTAGATTACAATGGATTTACTATCAAGCAAATTAAATCACTGGGGACAGATGTGTTTTTAGAATTGTCTGAGACAATCAATCTGTGAGTAGAAAAATTTTGGTACCTGCCAAGCTGTCCTGTATAATTCAAAGATACGTCACCCTAGAACTTCCTTTATTGTGGTCAAGAGAGAGTATTAACAGGAAAGAATTGATCAGAAAAGGGCAAGTACACAATAATATGAACTGTACACTGGAGGCTTTCTGGAGAATGTGAAACATTTAAGAGAATGAACAAAGGCAAACAGAACAGTTACAAAGGAAAGGACATATTGAAAAACAAGACACATAGGAAGAGGATGAAGGAGAAGGAATTTGATTTAAAAATTCAGGCTAGTTAATAATATGTTTAAATTTTACAGAAACATAATAAAGGAGAGGATGTTAATACCCAAATTCTTGAGAAGAAATCTTGTCTGATCCTGTCAGGGTAGAAGAAGAATGGAGAGGTAGAGGTGAGTGGTTATGAATCCAAGGTAGTGCACAACATGAGTAGAAGGAATTAGGACCATGAAGCTCAGTAAGCATTGGAGGCAGAGGATGCTTACGTTTTCAAACTAATTTCCCAATTGAATTTGAATAAGCATCGCCACTATCAGTATCCATGCCTTTATATTAAAACCACAGTCAACCTTGGCCAACTAGAGCATTGCTTTCCCAAAACCAAAATGTCGGTCAGTACTCCAGGCTTTCCTTATGACAGAGTGTTTGGTGCACCAAAGGTAGCAATCCTACTCTGTAAGGATAATATTAGTCTAAGAATGACCTTCATTCCTTGTTATTGTCTATTTTGGCAATAACATGTACTTCTGATCTTAAAACATTATAAAGTTATTACCTTATATTTCTGGAGGTCTGAGGGCTCCAAATAAAGATATCAGCAGTACTAAAATTCTTTAGAGGGTCCTAGGAGAGAATCCACTTTTATTTTCAAACCATTCAGTCTCCTCCACTGCATGGACTGAGACCGTTTTACCCACCTTCAAATAGCAACCCATACTTCAGATCTTTTCTTAAGGTGCTAATATTGAGTCCATTAAATTCAAGATAATCTTATTATATCAAAATCTGTAACTTGAATCACACATACAGTGTCACCTATGTCAACAATACTATCACATGTTCTAGGAGTTAGGACATGGATATCTTTGTAGGAATCTAGTCTTTTTAACACATGGGTTGTGATCTCTATTCAGGACTATACAACCATGCTACTGTAGAGGGAAAACCAGCCATAGAGATTCCATAAAGCACTAGAGAGACGACCACAGAAAAATCTGTATTTTGTTATTCATTTCATTGAAAATATAGGTCTCTTTCCCCAGAATATATTCTGATTCCTATCCCTCTGGTCCTCCCACTTCTTCCCTATCTCTTCCATCCAGATCTACTCCATTTCTGTCTCTCATTAGAAAACAAATGGGCTTTTAAGGGATAAAAATGAAGTAGAACATATTAAAATAAAACAAAAACTAACAAATAAAAGTTGGACAAAATAAGCAAAAGGAAAAGAACTCAAGAGACGGCATAAGAAGCAGAGACTCACTTGTTCACACACTCAGGAGTCCCACCCAAACGCTAAACTAGAAGTCATAGTATACATAGAGGATTTGATGCAGAACTGTGTAAGTTCTGTGCATGCTGTCTCAGTCTCTGTGAGTTCATATGAGCTGTGATCCTGTTTGCTTAGAGGGCCTTCATTTCTTCATGCCCTCCATGCCCTCTGGTTCAGGGTTCCTTGAAAGTGAAAATTTGATAAAGATATCCCATTTAGGGCTGACCATTTCAAGATCTCTCACTCTGCATAATTTCTGGTTGTGGGTCTCTATATTTTGTTTCCATTTCCTGAGGGAGGAAGGTTATCTGATGATTGCTGCACAAGACACTGACCTGTGAGTATTGTAAAATGCCATTTTATTGGAAGTCATTTTATTGCCATTTGACTTTTGACGATTTTGTTTGTTTTCCAAGCAATAGTATTTTGCTTTATCCATGGTCCCTGGGCTATCTAGCCTTTGGTGCTTGATCATCCAAGCTGTATCATGTATAAGTTTTATTTTGTGGAGATGCTTCCAGTCAAATCAGATATCGGTTGGCTATTTCCACAAACTCTGTGCCACTATTGCCTTAGTAGGCAGGACATCATTGTAAAGCAAAGGGTTAATGACTGGCTTGGTGTTTACATTTCTCTTAGCATGTAGAAAGTAACTCCCTGTACAAAAGACATTAGAATATGGGGGGAGAAGACTCCATATAAGTACCAGTTCAACTTCTCCATGTTCAATGCGTTATGTAGGTGTTGTGTTCAACAATAGGTCATCACTGTCAGTTTGTGAAGCACAATCTGTACCCTTGTCAACAGCCTATGATCTGAGGAGATTCTCATGGAACTCCCTTGGCCAACACTTAGACTATATGTAATGCAATCCAGGTATTGGAAGCTTCACTTGATGACAAGCAATATCTACCTGGGGCTCTGTCTTCCTCATTACTTGGTGGTTTTTATTTAAGTTCACCGTCATGTATGTATATAATTTAGGAAGCTTCTACTATATTAGGTTTCTATTATTTCCCTTAGGTGGCCTCCAATTTTTTCTGTCTCTTTCCATATTCCCTACTCACTCTTCTTCTCTCCCTTTCTAGCACTCTATCCTTCTGAAACTACCAATTCTATATCCCTTTTCAAATAAATCTCCCCCAATTGTCTTATTTTCAAAAACAGACTGTGAGCTGGACTTCATGTTTAAACACTAGCTTGGTACCTCATAGGATTGAAGTTTTCAAAAGACAACTTAGGTATTTCAAGTGGGAGAAATTTAGTGCAAAGAATTAGAGATTTAGTCAAGCACTGCAGGAGCTGGCAAGAATGAGGAGAGCACATGGCTGTGTGTGATTTCAGAAGTCCCTGAGGTAGCAGCATGAAGGAGGAGAAAACTGAGGCCTGTCATTTGCTTCACTGGCCTGGAGACAATCTTCAGGAGGAAGCCCTGATGCTCTGGAGCTCTGTCAGAAGACACAGCAGCTAGAAGTAAAGATGACGCTATGATCTATTCTTCCCTTCAGCCTTCCATACTTAAGATGAAGCTTCTGGGATGGAATGGAAACAAAGGCCTCTGGCAACAAAATCTGGGGAACCTAATTTCTTTGGTTTTGATGGTCTTCAATACCATTAGACAACATAAACAGAAGTAATAAATTTTGGTTACTTGTGTGGTATTTAGAAATGAAAGAAACACTGAAGTAACCCTTGTTTAAGCATAAATGGGATTCTTTCTATTCAAGGATATAGTTTTTCTGATTATAAACTACAGTACAAATGTGTAAGTACACATTTTTGGTTTTGTTTCTTTTGTTTTCACAAAGTAGACATTTGTGGCATGTTACTAGGGATGTGAGCTGAGTCGCAGCTAGACCCCAGTACTGCCCCCAGCTCTCTTTGTTTGTCTGACCATGTAGACATACCTTAATATTCACTGACTTAGTTGTCATGTTCATAAGAAAAAAAACCCTGATACTATCAGACATATAATTTGATTAAAAAGAGAATTACATAATAAATGTAAAGTGCCTCGTATACATTTGATGGTAAATATGTATTATTTACCTTTTCTTATTCTGTCTGAAAATGAATGCCTTAGAGAATTTTAATAAGAAGCAAATTATCCATCAGATATTCTTCCTGATCAAATCTCCCAGTTTACTCATATTTTTAAAATCAATTATATGTATCTTGTATATAGTTAGGCATGATGGCTCACATTTCTAATCATAGCTTTGAGGAGGATACAGCAGACCATTTCTGCAGTACTAAGGTCGTCTTGGACTATGTGGTGAATTTCAAGGCAGTAGGACTGTTTAAAAAAAGGAAACAAGATTTTTGATTATGGCAAAGGATCTAAGAAGCAACCATTTTCCATCTTTATATATCCGTTACAAAAACTTCTAAATCTGAGGTGCCCTCAGAAATTCTAGTGGACAACGTTTCTACCTTTGTATTTTCTTCACATACTCTTTTTCTCAGCTTCTTCTTATACACTGTATCCACTAGAGGAGCCATTTGTTCTCAGAGAAAGCAGGTTTTAGTGGTAATAATAAAACACAGGCGCTACTGGTGCATCACCACTCCACACTGGGCCCCCTGATATTCTCAGACCGGGCGGTCGCTCCCTGGTTTTCCAACGAACGCCATACAGATCTAATATTAATTTATCTCAGCAGCAGCTGGTTTCAATATGGCACCTTGCCACTTTAGCCTAACTGTCTTCCAGCCCCAGCATGAGGTCTCTCACCTCTTATTGCTAGTCTCCCTGGCCACCGCTGGCCAGCCGGGAACTTTCTGGTTCCAGCCACCCAGCTGGTAAAATCAAGACTCAACAAGTTGTAACCCCCCAATCCGATTTCAATGTTAAATTCTCAGTCCACAATACATCCACAAAATAAATTTACTGCCAATTAATAAAGATAGAAACCACCCACCTAGACAAGATAAAATTGACCTAGACCACCTGGATCAGAATCATCTTCCTCTCTCATCTCCATCTTGATTTTTTTATCTCATTCTTCCTCCTTCTCTCTCCTTCCTAGACTTCCCCCACTTACCCTTCCTTCTCATCCAATGATAGGCTGGACCTACCTTGCTGCATAATCCCACAGCAGGTAACATATATCTTTTATGTAGCTTTATCAGCAAGGAATCTTCAGACAAACTGAATTAATATGAGCTGTGTGAGAGCATGTCTATTCATGAATACATGTGTATATACAGAATGCAATCTGTTAAAAGTACGAACTAGCTCATGAGTATGCATTGCTAAGTTCCATGATATGCTATCGCATAAACCCGAGAAAGCTATTGACAGCCTGAGTCCAAAGGCTCAAGGACTAAAAGAGCAGATGCTGTGATTTCTACTCCACTGGCAGCGTACTGATTGCCCATACAATGAGTCAGAGAAGGAGAGTACAACTTTCTGCTTTTTTCCCTTAGCTCTTCCATGGATTACTGGGTTCCACCCTTATTGTGCTGTTATTTTCCACAATTCTCACACAGACACAACCTCAAATAATACTTAATCAGATGACTTGGCATTTCATAGCCAACACAAAAAATTAACCACAATAACATGATAAACAGGACCCAAACCATATGGTCATATTGACTAATTTTGTGGAATTGGTGATCCTTGATGAAGAAAAACATTCACTTTTAGACTTTCACCTCTGATACATACTCCTTTCCAACTTTGATAAGCTGGACTTGTGACTTCTGCTTGCTGTGTTCCTTTTGTCCAAGACCTGTGGTCAGGACTCCTGGAAAGGAAAGAGGCAAATTATAGAACTCATAACAATAAACTGTACTCTGTACCTTGAATAGATGGTTTGAGGTACTTTCTGTTATTACCTTTGGCTAATAATGACTCTCATTTAAAAGTCTCTCAATACAAACTTTACCTTTTGCTTATTATGTAATATATAAAAAAAACTTCAGCAAAAGTCAAAATAGATTTCTTATAAACTGGTTGTTGAATTTTCTTTTACAGGAGAGAGCATGCTTTTTTTTTTGTATAGCAAGGGGATTTTAAAAAGTTGATCTCATTTGTGCAATGGCTGATATCTTATAAGAATGGTTACTTAGCATAGAAGCATGTGCCTTTCTCTTTTCTAGCGCATTCTATATTTTATGCATATGAAAATTTCCAGTTTTATTATCTTTATAGAAGCAAAGAATGAACACATGTAGCTTTCTCACTGGTTATACAAATAATTGTAATAAATTAAGAATTTGTTACAGACAAATTTAATGAAGAAGTATTCAGCAATACTGTTTATGATCCATTCCCAACTTTAGTTCTTTATTGTTCTAGCTCTACTGGGCAGAGTATCCCCACATATTCATGCCTAGCAGCTGCTTGCAACCTCCACACAAAGAGGTGCCCTGCAGTGAGTCGGAAATCAGCAGTATAGCTCAGCAGAGAAACCCTCCACTGAAGATCATCCCAGAGGCAAGAGCAAGTGAAGAATTTGCTGTCAGCTCCTGGCAATCCTCCCTGTAGAAGAAAAGAGTGCTGGCTAATAGAGGCCAGAGGTCTCCCTGGCCTTGGGATGAATTCGAGTTTTCAATCACTGAGCAGTGGAAGGGAGAAGACCTCGCCTAAGGATGTGGGTAGTAAAACCTCTCCTATGAAGCAGAAAATCAGCTGGAGCAACCCACTCATAAGTGATACACTAGCGTCACTAACTTGTTCCAGATGACTCTAATTACTCTGCAGTCTATCACTCCAACAGGAAGATGAATCACATCTCTAGACATCCTGCAAACATTTGCTGCATGATTTACAAAATTACAAAATTTATTTTGATATGCTCATTTTCTTACCTTTAATATCTGACATTTTATAAGAATAGGAAAGCATCACGAGTAATATGAAGGGAAAAATTAAAATACATGAAGATAGGCAGATAAAACCTGGAGGTTAAACAGCTAGCTGAAAAGATGGTGAATACCAGGTTCTTCTCAAAATATCTCAGATTTAAACTTGAGGCACAGCAGATCAATAAATCAGAAGATCAAATTTTATGTCAGAAATTATAAATTTTAGAATTCCAGGGCTGGAATTATAATTTAATTTCTATAAAATAATTTTTGTATTTTGGATACTCCACCAGAAATGTAGGGTCTGCTCTATCAGTTCACTGGTTATGATAAAAGCAAGCTGCATAGAAACTGAGAAGTCAACTTGTATTTAAAAATCAAATACCAAAATATCATGAAAATTTGACATATTTCATTTAAGGTTCTGCCTCAAATTAACTTAAAGATGGCATTGGCTTCTGCCAATGATGATTCAAAAACTACAATTCAAATGAAGTTTTTCTCCTGAGATGTCTTTGTGCAGATTCACAAATTCAGGTTCAATTTGAGACATGGATCGAGGATACCATGAAAAATGAAGGAACGGTGCAGACCATTAACAACTACCATTTCTGAGGTTCATAATCATCATCAATAAAAGTAAAATGGCATGGTAAATCTACAGAAGTTGCAAAGCCATATGGCATTTGAGAATCTTCTTTCTGCAGAATGGTACTGGTAAAAAAGTAGGTGATAGTCTAAGATTATTTGTTTGTCCTTAATAGAGACTTAATTCACTCCTGGAGTAAAACATGAGGTGCTGGTAAAGCCTTACTTGGTATAATAGAAAATAATTGGTGGTGATAAAGATGGAAATAAAACTAATATTGTTAACCAACTGGCATTGTTTGCCTGCATTTGTATTTTGTTGTCATATAGTACAATCCCTGATGTCTACATTGAGTTCACTTCACAGATGGAACATGACAGTTAGAATTAGGATCTGTACTCTACAATGTTTCACTAGGAATATGGAAATACCACACGTAGAGAGCCTCTCTTTGTGCACTGTAATGCTTGTGTTAGTAGGCAACAGTCAGATAAATCATGAGATTCTTGTTTCTGGGTCTTTGTTCCATAGCTTACCCTACTAAAGTAACCAGGATCATTTCCAAAAAATGTTGAACAGGCCCTGTCCCTGCTGAAAAAGCTAACATGTAGAAGATTACACATCTTTTAATGTCGAACCATACTTCTATCACTATCATCGATTTGTCCCAGCTGCTAGAATAGAGATAAATAATTCATGGTAGTTTTCACACAAAGAAATTCTTTGTACTTCAGAATACTAATTTTCAACTTGAATCTGCTATATCCTCATCTTTCTTTATGTTCCTCTTTAATTATATGAGACAAGTTTCCAGAAGGTTGTTGAGATGGTACCCTTAATAAACCAATGAAACAGGGATTTATTTACAAAGACCTACTTACAAGGATATACATGTGTTCTGATCAACAATTGAGGTTTGATAACTATCAGCTGTTACAACTCCTATCCCAAATCTTATGGAGTTAGTAGTTTTGTTGTGGGGGAGGGGAGCAGCAAGCAGAAGATGAATTTTGGAGGAATGTAAAGACAAATACTATGACCTTACGGTTTGCCATATGTATGAATGTGATGTATGTGTGTGTGTAATAGCAATAAGAAAGAGCCATGAATTTGACAAAGATGGAGGAATACATAGGAGGCTTTGGAGGGAGAAGAGAAAGGAAGGAGTAGTTATAAATGCAAAACTAAAATAATTGAATGATTGTGATATACATGAAAGGCTTAGATCAGTTCCAAGAATTTATCCTTTTATCCAGACATCAGTAACACAGTTAAATACACAACCGTCCTTGCAGTGAAATAATTCATTTTGCCATCTCTTAAAATAACCTCCAATCTATGCCAGTAATGAGCATTGTTCTAAGTTTCATGCTTATTATCTCTGTGCTCTGACGCACAGATTTTCTTTTACTGTAAATAATATATGTGCAATACTATTCAATATATAATAGTGGCAACATTCTCACTTAACAATGTATAATAAGTAGTCTGTTTGTGCTTAACTATTCTCTCATGTTTTCAGTTCTAATGTCAGAATGCCACGATGTATTTGATTAATCCCATGCATTTTGTATGTGCACATTTTTATTTTATTCTTGATTCTAAATCTATGTAAAAATTCCCTTAAAATGATTTTTAGTATACATGATTTACTTGTCAATTATACATTGATAAAGCCAAAGATAGAGAAAAATGGTAGAGGGGACAAATCATACAATCCTATTAACAAATAAGGCTTTGGGAATCTGAGAATGGGCAGAGATGTTTGTTGCTTCCACATATGCACAGAGAGTCTCCCATATAGTCTCTGGTACATAGAAAATTCTCATCATATAAGAGAATGAGGAGTGACTAAATAAATTTACATATGTGTCAGTATTATTATATGTATAACCACTGGTGCCTACCTAAAATTCTGTGGATCTCTCTTTCACATGAAGAACTTTCCAGATGTCTGTGTCGTGGTGGATAATATTTCAATCCAATGGCCATGGAGAACGTATGATTCATAAGTATATATATTTTTTTATCTAACAAACTGACTTCTGTTTATCATGGCAAGGGATATAATTCCAGCCTCATACAGTATAGAGATAATGACGTATTATAACACATTGTTCATTGTCATTGTTGGGCTGATTTTTGTGCCAGAATGTGGCACATTTTAATTTCTGGATTCTGTTTGTTTTACAATTCCTTAGCAACAGAGTTGCTATCCCAAAGTGTATATATCATATGAAAACATTCCATCTAACATATCAAAGGGAATTATGCTGATATTTCAGCAAAGTTTAATAAAGTTAAAATCATGTTTATTTATTGTCATTGCAGTAGATACATAGAAATCCACTGAAAGAAGTTTTGCTAGAACCTGCAGAGCTACTCAGGTTTTCTGCTTTAGTCAAACCACTGGAGAGTTGAACACAGTGTATGTTTCTTCTGTCACCTTATTATTGCTTAAGATATTTCAGGGGTAATTACAATAGGTTTGATTCTAGAGACACTGCAGACAAAGCATTCTCCTCTTAAAACTATAGCCTCATGTCACCCTGCAGTTCTTTTAGTAACAATCTGTGGTGCTGTTCAGTCTTTATCTTCTTGCTGCCAGGTAATAAGTAGGATTTATGAGCTATTTGGTGTTTAATTAAACTCTTGATGCTATAAAGGACCATTTATACCAATGATTCAAATAAAATCTTGATTGAGTTAGAAAATCTTGAGCTTAAGTAGTCTTGTCCTTTCTATTATTAGTAATAATGACCCTGCCACTTACAGAATGTAGATTTTTATGCCTTAAAGACAAGGTATTTGTGTGTGTGTGTCGGGGGGTATTATGTGATTGTAATGGAAGTGCAAATGTTCCAAAGTTGTATTATTTGTCAGGAATGGCTGAAGACTGGTAACAAGGATGACTTCTTTACTAATTCATTTAAAACTTGTTTATTTCCATGTTACCAAAAGACTGCAGGGGATCTAGTGACACCTCCCTGTTTTTTTTATAAGCAGCTGCCCCTCTGATACCAAAATAATTTAGTGGCAAGAACATGAAAGAGTGCAACAAATGCAAGCATTCTCTTACTGGAGAAGAAAGAAGACAAAGAGAGGGAGTTGAATGGAGGAATAGATGGAGGGAAGGAAACAGGCACAGAGGGAGGAAGGAAGGCAGAGAAGGAAGGAGGGAAGAAAGAAGAGAGGGAGGGAAACAGGGAGGGAGGAAGAAGTAAAGGAGAGAAATACAGGAACAGCGAGAAGTCACTTGGTTTCTCTGGAGAGTAATTTGGCACAAGTTCCTAGAGCCTTAAACTTTTCTACTTCTTGTGATTCAACCTTGGGAAATATTTGAAGATGTTTGTAAAGATTTATGTATTATGATATTTATTCAGTGTTATTTAAGAGTACACAGTTAAAAAGAATCCACATAAATGTCCACCAATGAGCACTTGGTAAAAATAAATTAAGATGTAGCTATGTGATTTATTACTCTGCTGCAGTTTATAATCATAATTTCAAAGACTAGCTGATGGCATGGGGAAATGGTCACAATACAATAGACCAAAGCTGTCAGACACAAATAAACAGCATAAATAGCTACCACTTATTGAACGTTAATTTTGCACTACCTTCATAAACACCTTATTTAATAATCTTCCAACAAATCTGCAGAATAGCTATTGTTACTCTTAATTTGCCTTGTATCTGAAGTAATAGAGTTAAGGTGCATTACCCATATAATTTTTAATACTATGTAAGACATCCTCTAATGTGTAAGGGTCACTAGGGTAAAAGTTTCCATTTTCCTTTCTAGGATCTGAGAATTTTATGTGCAAGGGCTGGCGAGAGTAAAGCTAGTGGTCCATCATCTAGCATGCCTTAAATTAGCCTGGTATTTGGCAAAGATTCCATCAAGAATTTTAAGGAAGGAAGATGATTTCAGTGTTTGTGATAATAATTGAAGAACTGTTTAAATAGTAAAATTTTCATAGAGTATTTGAAATCATTTACCCACCAGATGATAAAGGTCACAGCTGTAGGGCATAATGAAGAGCTGTAGGGAAAAAGGGAAAGAAAAAGAAAACCCACAAGATATCGACACATAGTAAACAAAAAAGTAACCTATAAAACAGAAAGATGTAAATTCTAAGGTCTAAGATGCAGACAATTCCTAACATGAATGTCCATAGCTACATATAGCATGCGATGTGGGATAATTATGACTAATTGTCCAAATACAAACCAGACCACCTTGAATTTGTTTTGAAGCTATTTTATGTGAGAAAATTCTTTACAAAATGCATCCAGAAGACATGATTCTGGATTTCAAACAAGAAAACTAATATGTTGGTAATATGAATGAGAGATTCATTTGCAAATGAATCATTTAACACAGAAGTAGTAGAAATTTACAGCAGAAAGGATGTAGAATATTTCTGGAGATAGGGGAAGAGATAGGTACTGTCATGATTGCAGTTTCCCAATTAGCAATTCAGCCATTGTCTACTTCAGAGACTCTTTGACTTCTCATTAGAAAATTAGAGACAGGTCTGATAAGAGCTAAGCTCATATTATTTTAAACTTTAAACATACTTACAGACCCATAATAATGAATAATGTTTATAAATGAATAAATAAATAAATGAAACGTTTATAGGATCCAATTAGAATCCTTGAAGTGATATTTCCTGAAACTATTGCAGTCAATCTAACTCTGACCATGTCCTTAATTAGAGAAAGGCAGCATCAGGTGATAGATTTCCCTTGCATGAGCAGACAGCCTCGACAGAGAAATCATTTAGCACGCTTCAACAACAGCATGGAGTTTGCACTTTAAAGTTCTATTCGTAATTACTGCGTCTTTTATTTCTCTCTATGGAAAGTTTTTAGGTACATATATGACTGGCGGTATCAAAGTCACTTTAGCCTGAATTCTACAAAACTAGTGACACCTCTTACAATTATCACATTGATCCAGTGATGAGACAGAGCAGAGGAATCATAAAGGCAAATTCAACAGACTATGTGTATATGCATGGTGATACATGAGCTAAGAAATGGAGTGCCAGAGAGAAGTGGCCAAGTCATCTAGGTGAGTTGTTGATAAGAGAAAAGAGAGCAAAGTGAGGCTGGATCCGACCGAAGTGTTCCTTTGAATAAATACGTTAGCAGGAACATCTTAGGTGATCTCTCTTAGCTATAGACTTAAACTAGACAGTGTTTGTAAAGGATACTTGCAGATATCATGCTAGTCTACCAGGGTTTCTTAGCTGCAATAAAAACCTTTTTTGTGGGGTTGGGGATTTAGCTCAGTGGTAGAGCGCTTGCCTAGGAAGCGCAAGGCCCTGGGTTCGGTCCCCAGCTCCGAAAAAAAAAACCAAAAAAAAAAAAAAAAAAAAAAAAACCAAACCTTTTTTGTGGACACCAATGGAAGGGAAAGAAATGTCAGGAAATTAAAAATGTACAGAGAAGTCATCATCTTCCACATCTTGCTTGTCTAAGCTGTTGCTAGTTTTAATGTGATATTATCTTATTGACCATATATATCTTTGATTTTATGTATATTAGAGAATTATTATGCATTGTAATGCATAATTTTCTTGATTTATAGATTTTACAGCCATGATTATTCATCTCAGGGGCAAAGGGCCATTGGACGTTAATTCAGTAAATGTTTGGTTCTTGTAATCCTGTTTAAGTATATTAGAAAATTTTTACTTAAGTGCAGTTCATACTTTGGTCGATTAAGTTGGATACTATGGTACTCCCAAACAGGACACAATCAATTTAGACAAGTTAACACCTAGAGTGGGAGATAGACTGCTAAGGGCATTGTTGCAATATATAAAGTACAAGCTGATTGATGAGGACCTGAATTCAGTTGTGATAATGGAGACAGATAATAGATGTTACCTTTTACACATATAAGTTTAAGCAACACACACACACACACACACACACACACACACACACACACTGTTGTCACATAATCCTTGTTGTTCTTATATGTGTGAAACAGAATGAATATGTACACATACTTGCAAAGAAGAATCTAATGTTCTTGCTGGAAATTTCAATTTTCTGTCGACACCCAACAGGTTTTCACCACTTCTTTTGTAATCTTCCCTCTCTATGAGGTCTAGGTACTGAAGCTCGGTATACCTAGAAGCCTGCCATTGGATACTTTGTTTACTCCATGTTTGGCTTTGAAAGCCATTTTTTAAGAGAGTAAGAGGTAAGTCTTGTTTAGGTTATGCAAAACAAAGAGATAAAGGAGTCAGAGTCAGCAAGAACCCTGCATGGAACATTCAGGATGAATGATTTTATGATAGCCCCACAACGCATTTATTATTCGATTTCCGTTTAGGGTCAAATGATTTATGATACTGAAGGGTGGCATCTCTTTTTTTGATGTTTTCTTCCAGAAACTAGCTATTACAGTTTGACCAGGCCACAGCTCATTTGACAGCATCATAAAGAGTAATCTTTAAAGTTTGTTATAAATTGGCTGATGTTTTCATATTCACATTAAACTATGCACTGCCATAAGCTTACACAGTAGTGTAGCTATACATCATAGTAATCTCGAAGACACATGTTATGCTTGATCCGTCTGCCAGGCAGGCTTCTTGTCTAATGTCTGATGCCAATGTTCAAAAGACCAATGCAGACTATACCTGATAAAATGGTGAGAGAACATTGATTTTGTTTGTACTGTCCACTGGATATTTCACAGCCCTAAGCTCTTTTTGTTTTTGTTGTTGTTGTTGTTGGGGACTTATGCTGCAGGTCTTCTGGAAGACCTGAGTCATCTATATCATTTTGAATTTCTGACATTGGTGTGAGTTATTACTATCTGGAGTCCCTTGCTTACTGTCAGTCTTGAAGTTCAATTGTTATCCTAATCGTGGGAAGATCTTTACTACTCATGGAACAAAGAACTTCCATTATACTTGTTTTTACACATTTTCATGGTTTGTATCTCCAAATAAATACATAATATTTTTGTCTCTATTAGGAGTAATTTATAAACAGTTCCACATTTATATGGATATCATCATGCCCTTTAAGGCCCCCATGGGAAGCTTGGTGACAAACTGGAATTTTTTTATTTACCAGAAGAGGCCATTGTAAATACATTTTATTGTACACACTTGCCCTTTTTTTTATTGACCTTTGAATCGAGGAATCAAATATCTGGTAAATCTGTAACCTAATGTTACCCTATCAAGTTAATGAGAAAATGATGTATAGTGTTCAGGCAAACCTTGGCCAGAGCAAGCACTTATTTTAATATGTGCCTCTTAAAAAGTCCAGCATTTGATACACAAAACCTTGTCAACCCAAATTAAAAGGATAATGATGGCTGAGAGACATAGAAGAGAAGTCATTAAATATATCCCATATTCCAAATCTTTAGTCTTGACCATCCTCAAATCTGGAGTTTTGTTGGCTAGTATGGTTGAACCTGGTAAACAAAGGGAAAGATCTCTGGCTTTCATATAAAACTTTCAGTGACGGAACTGAAAACAGTCACCAACAGGCTACATATATAACTCTGGCAATTTGATTGGAATAGTGTCCCCTAGAGTGAGAATGTTTCATGGACAAAGGAGGGGCTGGTGGTAGATGATGTATAGTCAGGTGTGTATGAATTACATACCATCACACTCCAAATGACTTCTCTGCCCAGACCTACTGCACGTTGCAGAACTAGAAAATGGGCTTAACATGACCCATTTCTTAAGGCAAAGAATCACTATTTATATCAGCTTTTCTTTTTATTGGTTTCTCAAGCAAGACAAGAAAGTAAAAAAAAATCCTAAGCTATTTCCCAAGGAGAAACATTTTGGTAATAAGGAGATAATGAGGAAACATATGAAATCTTAATTTTTGAGTGTCTGAAATCAATGTAATGATCCAGGTCCAGACACACATTTATGTTTCTCCAGGCATGGCAAACCAGAGAGCAGCTTTGATAGTTATAAAATCAGGAATGAGAGCCAACAAGGTCATTTAGGATTTTCATATCCTGGTACTGTGCAGTGGTGTTCTGTCATTTCTACCAAAGCTTCTAATTTTATGAGTGTAATACCATTCATGTACAGGGTAGACCATTGCTGTTATCCTTGCAGAAGTTCCTTGCCAAGATTCTCCAAGCCCTGTTAGCTTGATTGTCACCACTGCTTCTAGTCCCTGAGCATGCCTCATTGCTGAAGAGTCTTAAAATGTAGGTTAATGGTTCGGTAATTGTGGTGGGGTCCAGACAATGCAGCTGACGTGGACTTAACAATCAAATAGGCAGTAGCAAAGAGTTAGCCTAATTCCACTGCCGAAATTATGTTTATGCAAAGCATATGTTATATAACATGAAGCAACTATAAAATAAACATTAGCCCTAATGCCTAAGTCTTAATCTGACTTGTACTTTATTGCCATTGAGTTTGCAGCAACAGTTCCTCATTTAAGGAATGTGACTATGTGGGAGACCTGAAAATAAGTAGAGACGGAACCTGAAAATGGGTTTGAATGAAGCAGGAGAACATGCTTAGTTTCTCCCAAGAGAAAAACGTCTGGAAAAATGTCATCCGTATGATTGTAATGATCTTTAGAAACCGAGAAAACTGTTAAAGAAATTTGTACTGTTGGTCCCAACAGGAAGGGACACTGCCTCACTTCAGAGGATTTCTGAGTATGTCTTTTCACAAGGAAGGGATTTGAGTTTCTTGAGAATACTAAGCTGATACTTCAGAATCCTTCCTCAAAGGACATATCATTTGCAAATCTTAGCACAATCATCATCATTACAGCCCATAAAATAGGCATCAGAACATCTTGAAGTATCTTTTCTTCAGTGCATAATGGGAATTTTAAATTGGAGTGTGGTGCATCACAGTCGGGGGTCAAATGAGGTTTTTTGAAAAGGGAACACTGAACCTCACTGTTACCTCACATGAGGTAGAAACGTTCTCTGCTCAGCTTGACTCAGTGTCCTTTTCTAGTTCACAGAAGCAGTGAATGTTCCTACACAAGATTGGTAAGTGTGACTCAGCCTCCCAGTGTAGACATTTCCAAGGAAACACAGTAGTCTGTGGCTACAGTATTTCTTTCTGTGTTCTCCAGGAAGCTCTTTCCCCCCTGTTTGGTGTATTCTAAAAACCTCATCTCACCTATTTAAATATATATACCTCTTTAAATATATATAGCCTTAACGAGTGCTTTACTTGAAGAATTTGAACTCCAATTCCAGATAATACTTATTTGGGCTAATGTGTTATAGATTTTAATTTAATAAACATTCTGGACTATTATAGAATCATAGGAAACAGTCTTTTTCTCCTCTTTCACATTCTGATGAGCACCATGTTAAACTATTGAGAGGACACCAGAGTCACATCCTTTCTCAACAAGTTGTAATATCTTTGTTAACCTTATGTATGAAGTTTCTTGACATTTCAAATGCACATTTGAAAAACACCAGAATTTACATTTCAAAACACCAAAAAGTAATCATAATTTCCCTTTAAATCTGGAGAAATTAGGATATACTTGCAAATGACATCAACAATCATCAATAATAAGGAAATCGGAATGGCTAAATTACTGGTCATTCATAATGAGTTATCTTGGCTTTAACAATTTACTTTAAATACTTTTTTTCCTATTCTTCATCTTGGAGTTGCAAGTCTTTCAACGTCACCTTAGATGATTACTAGCTATATTCCTAAAGGGCAGATCTAAGTTAATGAGTTCCAGGGGAGGGGACAAGAAAGCAAGAACAAAAACAGCATATTGCCTTCAAGACTATTAATGTCCCTTTGTGGAGGATGGCAACAGCTAATGTCTGGCAAGAGCAGTGGAGGAAGAAATTGCTGCAGGTTCAGGTGGGAGAGTGAGTCACCTTGAGGCAGCACTGCTGATGAGCTTTCGAGAATAATCTTTCCATTAGGAGTGGGATCCTCCTTTGAGGATGGGGTTATTATTAACGTCCAGTACTTGAAGCGTTTGATTTACTTCCTGTGTACTGCACAGGAACAAAGCAGTCAAGCCCCTCACAGCACAAACCCACAGAGGATTGCTGCAAGTGCATTTATTCTCTCAGATGTGAGAGATTTTAGAGTTTGTGGGCATTTCTTTTGCATTATGGGCATAAATCACAGCACACAAAGAAAAATTACTGGAATGAGTCAATAGATAGGAAGAAGTCAGTAAGAAAGCAGGCAAAGAAAGCAGGCAGATAGGTAGACAGATGCTATTACTCCGTTTGGTTTTCAGTGAAGAAATACCCACTTGTCTTATATTTTGTAGATTTCTTAGCTGGAGAAGTGTCTTTATTTTAGATCTAACAACAGTTAATACATCATTTCTATAGTACTTATGTAACAGTGTCTAGTCTTGATTTTTGAAAGCTGGATTTGGAATTACGTCCCTACCTTAGATGCTGAGGCATTTGGGTGAGGCATTAGCTCGTTCTACCTTAAGCTTGTATATTTTATTCTCACTCAGTTTTAAATACCCTTTTTTATTCCCTTATTTTTGGTTCATTTGGTATGATTATCATTCCAATTTCTTGCCTCCTGAATAATAGATTCTAAATCATTCTCATTTTGTCTTTGATTCCTTATTAAAAATCCTGAAGCTTAACAGCTAATGATGCTATCCATGCATGGCAATGCTGCATTTAATGAAGAAAGATTTTTTATTATTGTATAACGTCCCTCTTATACCATTGCTATGATTTTTGTGTTTTCATTGCATTTACTTATGAGGAGTTTAATAGACGTTTATTGATAGTCCATAAAATGACCACATGCCTAATCAACATCTTCATTTATGTTTTTAATTATTTAAATTTTATTTTTGACATAATTACATTTCTTTTTTTCCTATCTTCCCTCCAAAAGCTCCAATATAGCCTTCCCCACTTTCCTTCAAATTCATACATTCTTTATTCAAAGAATGTTATCACACCCATACATGCATATGTAGATATATTGATATTCATCAATATAACGTCGTCTGTTTTCAAGGCTGATCATTTGTTACAGAACCACCAACTGGTGTGCTCTTCCTTGGGGAAGACCACATCTCCAACTTTTAGCTTTTCTCAGTTGCCTATAGTTCTTTGTGCAGGGCTGAGGGCTGGTGGATCTTTCCCCATCCAGTTTGGCATGTCCATTGGTGCTGCCCTTGTACTTTCATGTTTGGACAGTTATGTTGGTGTCTTGGGCAGACATGTATGTTTGGCATCTGACATTACTAGAAAACACAATGTCAAAGCAAATTCCCTGATCCTATGGCTCTTATAATCTTTCTGCCCCTCTGCAATGTTGCTCAAGCCTTATATATGGGAATGTTTTGTAGTTGGGACTGGGCTGTACAACTCTGTATTTTGATTGGTTCTCCAGAATGGTCTCAGTCTGTTGTAAAGAGAAATTTCCTTGATGAGGTGTGAAAAACACACTTATCAGTGTTTATTAATTGCTGCTAGGGATTATTTGATTTCACAGGTGACAATTTTTTTTGAAGATTTCAGTGCTTATATGCTACTCTCCTTTGTTTTACCCTGTAAAGATTTGTCTTAGAAATATGTATAAGGAGAAAGTCACCTCAGAAACACGACAGTGCTTTCGGGTTCCAGTCTTGTGCATTTACTTCATTGACTTTCTTACAGTGCTGATCTCTTAAAATTTAGTAGCCATGTCATGTCAGATAGTTTTCATTTGGTTCTAGAGTAGCCAAATGGGTTTTGAATGTATCTTACTATACTAGTTAGCTAGCATATTTTCAAGATATTTTAAAGAAACATGTGTTATGTATGCTAGCTTAATTATACAAGCTAAATTTGTAACTTTTTGGAATTTTGACATCATTATTATTTTTTTTTTGAGCTGGGGACCGAACCCAGGGCCTTGCGCTTGCTAGGCAAGCGCTCTACCATTGAGCTAAATCCCCAATCCTGACATCATTATTTTATTTATTGGACAATAAACCACTTTATAAAACATTCTATGGCACATAAAGGATATCCATTAACTATGGCTATATGAGAAATTCGTGGTGTATACTTTTCTATAAAACAAAAAACAAATAAACCAAAACTCTGCTCAACTATGAGAAAGTAATAAGCTTTCAATGCTCATGAAATCAAAGTTATTATTTCAGAAGAGATTCCTTATCTCTTCTGAGGACTGAGTTGCATGACTGTGTGCTCAGGCCATGAGAAAGATGATGCTCCATTGTGTATGTCAGAAATACACCATGACTCTTTATGGGAAAGTGAGATAACTAACCTGATTTCTCATTTACAAGTGAAATAGGCAGAAAGAATACTCCTAGAAGTTCTCATGTGAATACAAGAAGGGCACCATCGCCATAAGAACAGTGGTGACTAAGATACTAGAAAGGAATAATCTGCAGGCTGCATTTGTTTTATTCTTTGCCTAGTAAAATATTCTCAGTTAAGTTTCCCTATCTCTCTATTCTTTGATTTCATCTGCATCAATCAACCTCCTGATTATTATAGACTACTAAGAGCCTTAAGTACTGCTCTGATTAAGAAAAATAATATTTCTGATTAAAATTAAATAGATACTCTGGTTTCAACTTCACTCTGTTGGAACTTTTTGTGTTGTTTTTCTTCCTTTCCTGGAACAAATCTTTTAATGGCAACCATGTACAAGATGTTTTGCTATTTGCCAAATTAAAATTAGACATGGTCACTGCTGATTTTTCTTACAAGTAAAAGAGCTCATTCTTGTCAAGCTAAAGTAGTATGGTTCCTTGTTTTATATATATATATATATATATATATATATATATATATATATATACATACATACATATCCAGGCCTCAAGGCCTCTGATAAACTGTTCTTTAAGACAGAGGAATGATCTGTCTGCAAGAATCCGCCCCCTGAGGCATTGACAGACCACACTAATCAAAAGTATTAATGTTATATGCTATCATTTGTCCTAAAAAAACACTTTTCACCATACTATGTAGGTTTCTTGTTTAATTTCATATTAGTCAATTCCTTCTTCACTAGACCATTAATCTTGTAAAAGGAGAATCTTTGTTGGCTGAGCAATCATGTAGAATGTTTTGCCTAACCTGCGTTTAATTATTACATGATTAGTTAATCTGTTGCTCACTATTGTTATAAGTACCTTGCTTATTTTATATACTTATTCTGTTTATCCTTAAAACAATCATGTGAGATGGGTTGCATTAATATCCTTACTATAAGTAGGAAATAATTAAAATGCAGAGGTCAAAAGCTTGTTCAAATAATATTCCAATAAATAATAGATGAGATTCAAAGTAGTCAAGCAGCCAGGCACCTTGAGCTTTGTTCTTAACCATGATGCTGCAGCTTCCCTTATAATGATGCTGATTAACTGAAAGAAGATTGAGATTGCAGGAATATTGGATATGGTTGGGAAGTTTCAGCTTCCAGTGAGGCCTGTAATCTGTGATAGGAAAACAGTATATTTCCATGCTGGAAAAATAAAACCCATCCTTTTAATTTAGCAATCAGTATAACGGTTGTGGGGAGTGCCACCAGATTAAGAAGCCAGTGCTATTGGTGTTATGTTCATGAAATTGTCCCCTGTACAAATGCATTTAAGGCTATTTCAAGCTTTCTCTTCTATTAGATTTAATATATCCAGTTTTATATTGATGTTTTGTTCTACTTGAACTTGAATTTTGTACAGGGTGATAGATCTTGATCTATTTGTATTCTTCTACATGACGACATCTATTTAGACCAGCACCATTTGTTAAAGATGCTTTCTTTTTCCCATTGTATTATTTGTCTTCTTTGCCAAAAATCAAGTGTCCATTGGTATCTGGGCTTATTTTTTATTCTTCAATTTGATCTCATTAATCAACCTATCTCTTCCTATACCAGTACCATGCAGCTTTTATTTCTACTGCTCTGTAGTATAGCTTGAGGTCAGGGATGGTGATATCTCTAGAAGTTCTTTTTTTTTTTTTTTTTGTTAAGGATCATTTTTTTCTATCCTGAGTTTTGTTTTTTTCATGTGAGAATTATAAGTTAAGAATTGCTCTGTCAAGGTCTTTTAGGAATTGTGTTGGAATTTTGATAGCAGTTGCACTGAATCAGTAAATTGTTTTTGGTAAAATCGTTACTTTCACTGTGTCCATACTACTGATTCATGACATTTTCTTCAATTTCTTTCTTCAGTAACTTAAAGTTCTTGTAATATAGGTATATCTGTAACTTGGTTAGAGTTAGACCAAAATATTTTGTTATTTGTGTTTATTGTTTAATGGAGGGCTATTTGTTTCGTTTAGTTAATTTTGTATCCACTCACCACTTTGCCGAAGGTGTTTACCAGCTGTAGAAATTCTTTGGTAGAATATTTTGGGTCACTTTTGTATACTATCAAATCATTCACAAACAATGATACATTGACTTCTTCCTTTTCAATTTGTACCTCTTTGATTTCCCTTAGCTTTCTTATTGCTCTGGCTAGCACACCAAGTACTATATTGAATAGAGAGTGAGAGAATAAGCAGCCTCATCTTGTTCCTGATTTTATTGGAATCATTTTAAGTTTTTCTCCATTTAGTTTGATGTTGGTTTTTGGCTTGCTGCAACCCCTTTGGAAGTCAACTTGCTGGTTTCTCAAAAAACTTGGAAATAGTTCTTTCTCAAGACGCAACTAGACCACGCCTGAAAATACACCCAAAAGATGCTCCACCACCTCACCAAGACACTTACTTAACAGTGTTCATAGTAGCTTTATGCATAATACCACGCAGAAACTGGGGGAAAAAAACAAAATGTCCCTCAACTGAAGAATGGATAAAGAAAATGTGGTACATCTACTTAACAAAAATGGTCACCATGAATTTTCAGGCAAATGGATGGAACTTGAGAATTTCATCCTGAGTGGTGTAACCCAGACCCAAAAGAACACATATTGTATATCCTAATTTATAATTGGATATTAGCCACAAAATACAGGTTACCCATATTACATTCTACAGATCCAAAGAAGCTAAACAAGAAGGAAGGCCCAAGCAAAGATGCTTAAATCTCACTAAGAATGGGATAAAATAGTCATGGGAGACAGATGCAGAGAGGGAGATGGGTGGAAGAGGGAACAGGAAAAGGAGTGGAAGGGTAGTTCAGGATCGCATATGATAAGGGACAGGAGAGATGGATGAATGAATAAGTGGAAATCTGCAACTTACTGGGGTGAGGATGTAGAAGACATCTCTAGGAAGAGACAGAGACCTGGGATAAAACAGGCACCAAAGAATCAATAGTGGTGAGCTCATCTGAGACTCCTAGTAGTGGGAACATGGAAGCCGAAAGAGGTCAACTCCTATAACCAGAAGGGAGTCTCAGTGGAGCCACAGGGACACAAACCCACCTACTAAACTTTTGACTCAAAACTTATCCTGTCTACAAGAAATGCAGAGTTGGTAGATGGAGCAGAGAGTGAGGGAACGGCCAATCAATAACAGGCCCAACTTAAGACACATCCCATTGGCAAGCACCAAACCCTGACATTATTAATGATATTCTCTTATGCTTGCAGACAGGAGTCTAGCATGGCTGTCTACTGAGAGGCTCCACTCAGCAGCTGATACAGAGACCCACGCCCAAACAGTGGGTAGAGCTTGGTGATTCTTCTGGAAGATTTGTGGGAAAGATTGCAGGCCTCAAAGGAGATAGGAACTCCATAAGAAGAGCAACAGAGTCAACTCTTCTGGTCCTTTGGGGCTTTCAAAGACTGAATCACCCACCAAAGAGCATACATGAAGTGTACCTAGCCCTCACCCACCCAGTTTCCCGCACAGATGTAGCAGATATACAGCTTTGTCTTTATAAGGATCCTGAAAAACCGGATCCCCAAAGCTGCTGCCTGCCAGTGGGACATGTTCTTCTAGATGAACTGCCTTGTCTGAATTCAGCGGGATAGGATCCACCTAGTCCTGCAGAGACTTGAGGTGCCAATGTGGGAGTACCCAGGAATGCTCCATCCTTTCGGAGGCCAAGAGAAGGGTGAGAGGAGGAAGGATTTTTGGAGGGAATGATGGGACAAGAGGCAGTGAGCAAAATATCAAGTGCATAAATAAAAATAAAATGAAAAATAACTTAAAAAAAAAGAAAAAGAAAAAGCCGGTGCGCTAATTAGTGGTCGGGCCTCCTATTCTCCAAAGATTCAAAAACAGATGAAATCTTCTTATACTGTGATTATTTCCTAGTCATCTCATGTGGAAAACTCTTCAACCTGACTATAGTGAAACATAAATCTAATGTAGTTTATTAAAAAGAACAACTTTTAGTTTTTGACAAGGTAGGATAGAGCGACATTTTATGTATTCCACTGAATATACAGGGAAGGCTACTGTCCATGGCCCTGATGATCTGTTGTGAATAAATGGGCCTCACCAGCCAGACTATGGTATTAGAAACAGGCTAATTTGTTCCTGGGGGTGGCTTTGATTGCCTTGGTAAAAGCATAAACTATAACTATTCTAAGAAGTAACAGCATGGAGCATAGAGAGACCATTTATTTATATTTTGTTGCTTAAATGCAGCTACGAAAAGCAACTGGAACATGTTCCTAGTGGATCTCAGGTGAATGCAGAGTCTGGTTTCTTCCTCTCCGACTAACCATTTTCTCTCATTTCACATGTCATTATAAAATATTCTCTTTCAGGCACAAGTAAAAATTCACAAAGTGTTTCTAAGAACAGAGTTGCTACTCTGCTGAACATTCTATATTTATACCTTTTTAACTGGCAATAAATTGTTTGACATTAGCATGGCCATGAATATTGGCAGAATAGTGTACTCTTTATTGTGTCTCATACAGAACGATTGCCAAAGCTCATTGCTGGCATCCTCCCTAATAAAATTGAATTACAAGTATTATGAACAAAATTCATGGACCTTTGTTTTAATCAGTGAATATATTCTTATGAACTTACTGCTAGAATTCATATTAGTATCTATGTTTATGTAAATAATATTCTTAGAAGATTAATTGCTTATGTCAATTGGTAACATTATTTAGGGTCTTATATTTTATAAACTGGTACTTATGATAAGGTATTAAGATTAAGAATCTAAACTCATTATGCCTGTGTGTCATTCTAATGAATTTCTTCTCAGGCAAAAGATGTTGAGTCACTATCTCCTAAAATAGATTTGTTCTTTTTACATGCATACAAATACCCTGTCTAGAAATAACTTTTTGCCATATTTTCCATTTAAAATTTTATTATCTAAGGCCTTTTACCCATATGAAGTATTTTTACATTTATAATCACATGATAGCATTATGGTTACTCTAGATACATAGGAATAAAAATTGGAATTATTTCATTATGAAATATATACATAAATAATTGCAAGAAATGCATAAAGATAAATTGTTAGATACACAAACTGCAGGGTTATAAAACAAAGAATAGCATTAGAACCATTTATGTCAGGGGTATAAGAGATAAATTTTACGTCCTTGAGAATTGCTTTATTTAGAATATGATGGAGGAAAGGGAGGGGCGGAGGAATGGGGATGGGGATGGGGGGAACATGTTCTGGTATTGAGTAGGGGAAAGGACTGAAGCCTGAGGGGCCAGCAGAAAGAATGGGGAAACAGGTGGCCTCGGAGGAAAGAGGTTGGGCAGACCTTCTAGAACACACCAGAACCTGGGAAGAGACAGATCCTTAGGATTCAAAGGTGGGGGTACCCTAGATGAAAGACCCTACAATGCGGCAAAGGAACTTACTGAATCTACTTCCATTGAGTGAGGGATGGGGTTGCTCTCCCACAGCCAAAGCTCAGACTCCTGTCTGAAAGAAATGAAGGGATGCAAATGAAGAAGAGCCTTAGGAAAAGAAGGTCCAGTGACAGGCCCAAAGTGGGCCTGAAGCTATGGGGCATTCACATAAAGGGACCTACAATGACTGGTCTCCAAAAGACACAACAAGCAGCTGAAAGAGTCAGATGCAAATATGTACACCCAACCAACGAACAGAAGCTGCTGACCCCTCTGGCTGAATTAGGGAAAAGCTGGAGGAACTAAGGAAGAGGGCAAACCTACAGGAGAACCAGCAGTCACAATTAGCCTGGACCCCTGAGATCCCTTAGACACTGGGTCACCAACCAGGTAGCATACACCAGCTGAGATGAGGCCTTCAACACATATGTATCAGAGGACTCCCAGGTCTTGGTTCAGTCAGAGAAGATGCACCTAAACCTCAAGAGACTGGTGGTCCCAGTAAGTTTATAGGTCTTGTGGGGTAGGTGGGGTGCGGATATCATTGTGGTGAGGGGAGAGTGCGGGGGGGGGGCAGGGATGTGGAACCCTCAGGGAGTGGACTGGAAGGGGAATAAAATCTGGAGTGTAAAAATAAATAAGTAAGTAAATAAATAAATAAATAAAAAATTTTAAAAAGAATATGATGGAGAAAGGTCTTTGTACATTCCTAGAAGTGAGAAGTTATTAATCGTATTTTTCATTACATAAATACAAACATACATACATAAATACATACATATAAACACACACAAACTCATTTTTACTCTGTGGAATGGGTGAGAACTTGCTTTTTAATTTTTATATGCTTGGTAATTATTAACAGTGCTATATGTAGTACATTCTTAAAGTAATATTTAAGAGGACTTCTGTTTCCATTAACTACAGTTAACTAACTCTAAACTTTATAATCTTTCCTATATAGGTAATTATAAAACATGGATAAATATATAAGAAAACCATTTTGAGACATCAAAGCAGAAACATTCTTGAGGAAAATAAAAGCCCCTGAGGTGGGCGATATACTATACCACTTTTCACTCTTGGACACAGTGGGTAGCAATGAAAAGACCTTGAAAAGGTCCTTAACAAAGAAGAAAGATATTAAATACTTTGCCTTTGGCATGTAAACAATGAGTTTACCATGCAGAGAAGCTGCCCCAGAAGTTTTCTTGAAAGCCTTAAGCCCTTGGTGAAAGATACGGCATGGGGTTTGAAGATCTTAGCAGAGGATAATTTCTAGGAGACTGAGAGCAGAAAATGATACTAACTGGACTTTACAAGGACTAACATGTGCCAGAATTAGGGCCTGGTTTGAGGGAAGAAAACTCATTGAGCATAGGCATTGATTCAGTGACACAGATACAATGACATGGGGAAAGGGAAATCTTTTGGACTTAATAATAAAAGTAAAATCAACTATATAAACCATAAAAATATTTCCACAATGATTAAGAGAATCTACCAATCTATGAATAACTTGAGAAAATTAAAGTGAATAGGATGAAAATGAAGACAAGTCCTGGCAGATTTCCTATGAAGTAATATCTGTAAAATAATGATATTAATTTTAAGAATTTTTAAAAAGAAGCCAATACAAAAGATTCTACCCCAAATCACAGATATTAGAAAGAGTTGACATGATTAATAGATGTCATACATACATCCTTTCTGTGAAGCAATATCATAAATATCTGTAGAAATAAAATGCAATTACAGAACTAAGAGGTTAAAACATTTAATATTAAGCTCCCCTGGATGGTTGAAAAACAAATTAGACATTGAATAATAAGTTGCTAAGAACAACTTTTACATTAAAAAGGAAAAATGTAACTACTTAAAATTCTGTATCAGAAAATATAAGTGTAGCATCTCTCACAGAAAAGGTGATCAAGATGCATCCATGGAACAAGGCAGGAATACCAACTGAACCTGTTCAAAAAATAAGATATCCATCCTATGGTTCATGAAAAATAGCCAAGTAGTTCAAGCCCAAAGAGCAACAGCTTGGTGGGTGACTTTCAGTTAAAGGGCAATATAGTCAAATTGTGCCAATAAGCTTGGCAGCTTTAGAGGCACAATATTACAAAAACAGTTACTTTTCAAAATTGTTACAGGAAATAAATAGGATACCTGGACTAAGTTTTGCCTGCTAAAGAAAATTCAATCCATAAGTTTGTACAAACATATTAGCTCCCCCATAAATCCAATCAACATTTAAAAAATGATTAATATTACCTTTATACAAACCAATTTAAAGTAAAAGAGTTAGCAATCTTTTTAATTTATTTTCATGTGAAAGTCAGAATGATAAAAAACAAGGACATAGGCATAGACCTGAGGACCAATATATATAAAGAACACACTTGAAAATTGTCAAAAATATTAGTTAATATAATCCAGCATTATATTAAAAGAATAAGATACAACAATCAAGTGGCATTGAATCAGGGTCATAAGACTGTAATAAAGTTTTAAAAATTAGTCACATTTATCAAAATAAAGAAAAATTATAACTATCTTTGTAATTTTGATACCAACATTTTGATAATTAACATTTATATTATGATAAAATCTCACCAAAACAAACATTGAAAATAATCAATTTAGAAATGATGTCTGTGAAATACTATGAACTAAATAAAATAAAAACCTATGCATGCGAAAACTTGTCTTAGTTTCAAGAGTGACCCAATGGTTTCCATTCATCACATTTTGCCTACGACAACAAGACAATGCAAAAGAAGTAATGAGCAGAACATTTGGGACTGAAGAAATGAATCTGTCTTTTACACAGATGACAGAATAGCATCTTTGTGTATGCAAATTTTTTTGTGAAACCTAGTCATGATGCCATCACTAAAGAATGAGTTTTAAAAGATTCTATGGCATAGACCCAATATCAATTAGCTAGGTAACCATACTCCCAATTATCACATAGCTTAAACACTTAGGATTATATTTCCAGGATTTATTAAACATTGCTGTAACTGAATAATTAATCTTAAGTACATGATTAAACTCAGAAAAATTCCTTGACTAGACATCTTCTAACTAAAAGATGTACAAATATACAAAAGTATGTTGAGATGTACCCAATGCCATAAGTCAACAACCAAGTGTTTTAAAAGCAATATCATTTTACTCCCAATAAAACATTTCAAAATAAAAACATGCAAACATAATCTGTTCACAATTATTCAAAGAAAATGTTTGTGTGCAACTGATGACACCATCTATGAATAGACATACTTCAAAACCTGGTGATACTATATGTCACCGTATACATTGACATTTTACTGCTTTCCTATAGGTGCTGCAATGAACCATCAGAATTCAATGTGACACATGAATAAAAATTACTAACTTATAGTTGTGGAATTCACAATTCCAAACTAAAATCAAGGTATATTAGAGATTCTATGGAGGAAAAAATCCACCTCTACATGCTTTTCTACATTGTAGTTTTGTGGTCTCTTTCTGCCTTCAAAACAAACAATAGCCAGCCAAGATTCTCCTCTGTGCACACATCATATCACTCAGGTATTACCTGCTTGGGCTTCCTCTTTCGTGTAGAAAGATGCATTTGATTAATGCGGACTCACTGGTGTTAATACACAAACTCATTTTAAGATCAGGTGGGTGGTAACTCATTCTACCTGCTACCTTAATGCTTGGTTTGATGTGTAACCTGTGTGTGTGTGTGTGTGTGTGTGTGTGTGTGTGTGTGTGTGTGTGTGTGTACTCAGATAACTTGCACATTTCACTATATGTAAAATTTACTTGTTAAAACAAATTTAAAAAGAAGATTAAATGAATCATCCACCTGTATGATTATAAGTAAGCAAAATAAGCAGCAAAACAGGCAAGAAATGGCAGTGGTGAAATATCACTGTTCCTTGTTGTTCTGAACCTACAAGATCAGTTTTAAAAATGAAATACTTCATGGCAAAATGTGATATCTACCTAGACATTTGCAATCAATTTTGACATGATTATTTTACCTTTTGATCTTGCCGGAGATAATTTAAGCTTTTAAAATTGTAAATTATGTACACCTTTTGAGACTTTATGATGTTTCCTGATGCCACAGGTGACTATACTTGTGGGTATAATATGTGGCAGTTGACCTATACGTCATCACCTAAGTAGATGATAAGGTTTTTCTGGAGTGGCCATGCTGCCATGCCCTTTGCTTCAAGCTGTCATAGCTATTCCTTCCACGTGCTGCTGGACTTCATCACCCACTATAGATGTCCCTTCTCTGAACCCAGGCTTACTTTCCCAGGGCTAGGATAGAAGACAATTAGAATGTATGAGGGGGACAAAATGACAGAGTATTTTTCACTCTTGCTTTTTCACACTTAATATCTCCTCAACAGTGTGAGCAAATGTTTGACTGAGACTCTATCTAGCTACCAAGCACACTATTTACCACATGTTTGTAATTTATGGTGAATGACATCTACCTTGCCTATTGGGGCCAAAAAAGCAGAAGATGATTATTGGCAAATCCAGAAGGATAACTATAGCAATAATCCGTGTCCACATATTTTCAATTATGTCAATGACTAATAAACATTTGATACCTTTGTCTGAAGACACTCTTCATTCATGAGCTTTTATTCCCTCACTAGGCTTCAAAACTTATCCAATGCCAGTTAATAGCTAGAAGAGTTAGATACTGTCTATCCAGATTGAAGTGCTGACCTAGAAGAGATATCAGAAATGACTAGTGGTGTATCCCACTGGAACAAAGAGTTCAAGAGACCAGGTTCTGGTTAATCAGCCTTGAAGCACTGGAAGGCAGAATCATCAAACAAAGAGAAGCTTTGGGTGAAGTGAAAGTATTGAGGAAATAAAATTGTTGCAAAATTCAAGACCATCAACAAAATGTATAAAATAGAGAACCACAGCACAAAGCATCACAGGCAAGGTCTCCTTGCACAGCTACAGTGTGCTGCTGACAGTGGTTCAAGACTTAGCTCATTCTGCTTCATAGAGTAGAACACAACTATACTCCATATACTGAGGCATCTACTAAGTAATATCATACTATGTAAGAATGATAGCGGTCAAAGGAGAAAGAAAAATGATAGTGAAATTGATCACTAGCAATATACTGGTTTTGATATTTAATAAACCCTAACATTTATTTCATGTTACAAAGACCAGTAAAAGGATGGAAAAGAAAAGAAAAGAAAAGAAAAGAAAAGAAAAGAAAAGAAAAGAAAAGAAAAGAGAAGAAAAAGATCTGCCCCTAGAGGTGTTGCAGATGTGGCTGTTCTGTCGCATGTGTGTCAGTAGGTGGCAGAGAGGAGAGACACTATGTCTACCCTCAACACTTTTATATGTGAGTATCTGAAAGAGCAAGTCAGAGTCCAGAAGATCTCTACCTTGGAACATGTGCCAGCTGGCAGCCACCTAGGAGCCTGGTAAGGAAGCGAGCCTGAGATGACCACCAGTCAGTGCAGGCCTGAGAAGGGGGCTGGGAAGCAGACCATGTAAAGATGACCGTTGCCAGGTGCCATAATGCATGGATGGTGCATAACACTCCTGAGACCACTACTTAGATGACCCCAAACACCTAGTAATCCCTGGGTGCTACTTACAGGAGCAAATACGTGATGGAGAAAGGGAAGAAAATGAGAAACTGAATGATGTAGGCATGAGGCAGAGTAGCAGAACTGGAGACTTAAGGGTAGTAAGAGAAAGCCTGACGAGTACCAGGTGATACCACCTGGGACCATGGCTGGGTCTATGACCTTGCAGCAGCAGGGGTATGTTACCACCAAAGGCCAGGCCGATGTCCCTGGTCTGGGCTGGTGCCTGAAAAATTCTGATGTATGAGGACTTTGCAGAACTGGTTCCACCCCTCATCGGGCATCCTTTAAGAACTGACCTTGGGACATGTAGCCAGCTGTAGTACTCAGGAGAGCAGGCCCTGCACATTGTGGGAGTTTTGTGAGCCAGCTCTAATGATAGGAGCTAAGTGTGGGAGCTAGTCCTGCCATTCATGTCCCATGCTATGGCATTGGCAAAGGAGAGATAGCCTCCTCCTTCCCTTGCTTTGTGCTACTTGTGGCAGGTGGAAGAACTAACCCTGGGGTCATAAGAATAGGAGAACTCTCCCTGTCCCTCACCAGCTGTAGAACTCAGGAGAGTAGACCTAGCATCAAACCTAGGCAGATAGTACAGCTTTCACTGGTGGTAGGGACATTGGAGAGCTGTCCCTGAGGGTGTGAACATGTGAGAATTGGTCTAGTCATGTGTCTGCTACTCATCTGCCACTCGCCTGCCATGTGATGACATGGGCAAGGGAGATATGCCTCCCCCATGCTTCATCATGTAGAGCAGGCAGGGGAGGTGCTAACTAGCTCAGAGACCTCTCAGGCCAAAATTCAGTGCTTTGAATTGATCCACCCCAACTTTTATCCCACAAGGAAATTGCTAGAGCTCATGAAATGGCCAGACCTACATATATAAAACTAGGGGATCCCCATGACACAGGACAACAGTAGAATATTTGGAGGAATCCCAGCAAGGTTCCAATACTGATAGAGTATTAGAAGTCAGAGTCCTCATACCAGACCAATATACATGATTGCTAAGAGCATTTGCAGACAAAGAAGTATGGACAAAATGATATACTGTGGTACACACTGTGATACACTACAGCTTCAACAAGGAGGTTTATTCCTCTGTTGTTAGGGAGCTTTTAAGGGTAGAAGGCAGGTATGAGGGTATGGGGAGATTACTAGAATTTGGGTTGCATAATGTTAAGTTCACATAGAACCAATAAAAATTTTTAAAAAAGTACTAGGAATAAAGTTGAGAAGTTTATTGATTTAAAAATAATAAATTATGTCTTTTAAGCACACTTTACTTCTCTACTTATCTCAAGTGCAACTATGCTTTAACGCGGCTTTCAAATATTTTCAGAATATTTCTGTCTAAGAAGTCTTTGATTATTACTAAGAATGCATTCATTTGTAAAATAATTGAAGAAACATTACTTTTATTATTGTGGACCTGAGTGAAAATTAATGAATTTGGGTGTAAAAATAAGAAAAAAAAGAAAAAAAAAGGAAGGGAAGGGAAGAGGAAGGGAGAGAAAGAGAGAGAAAGGGAAAGAGAGAAAGAGAGAGAGAAAGAAAGAGAAGAAGAAGAAGGAGGAGGAGGAGGAGGAGGAGGAGGAGGGAGAGAAGACCCCTATCCCCTTAGAATAAAAAACATAGTGAGATCCACCAAGAAACACAAAGACTATTCTTGAGCCCCTGGTATGGGTTCTTGATTAAGAATTGGGTTTACACTATTTTCATCGCAGCCTTATTTATAATAGCCAGAAGCTGGAAAGAACCCAGATGCCCTTCAACAGAGGAATGGATACAGAAAATGTGGTACATCTACACAATGGAATATTACTCAGCTATCAAAAAACAACGAGTTTATGAAATTTGTAGGCAAATGGTTGGAACTGGAAAATATCATCCTGAGTGAGCTAACCCAATCACAGAAAGACATACATGGTATGCACTCATTGATAAGTGGCTATTAGCCCAAATGCCTGAATTACCCTAGATGCCTAGAACAAATGAAACTCAAGACGGATGATCAAAATGTGAATGCTTCACTCCTTCTTTAAAAGGGGAACAAGAATACCCTTGGCAGGGAAGATAGAGGCAAAGATTAAAACAGAGACTGAAGGAACATCCATTCAGAGCCTGCCCCACATGTGGCCCATATATATACAGCCACCCAATTAGACAAGATGGATGAAGCAAAGAAGTGCAGAAGTGTAGATCGCTCCTGAGAGACACAGCCAGAATACAGCAAATACAGAGGCGAATGTCAGCAGCAAACCTCTGAACTGAGAATAGGACCCCCGTTGAAGGAATCAGAGAAAGAACTGGAAGAGCTTGAAGGGGCTCGAGACCCTATATGTACAACAATGCCAAGCCACCAGAGCTTCCAGGGGACCAAGCCACTACCTAAAGACTATACATGGACTGACCCTGGACTCTGACCTCATAGGTAGCAATGAATATCCTAGTAAGAGCACCAGTGGAAGGGAAGCCCTGGGTCCTAATAATACTGAACCCCCAGTGAACTAGACTGTTGGGGGGGCGGCAATGGGGGAGGGTCGGAGGGGAACACCCATAAGGAAGGGGGGGAGGGATGTTTGCCCGGAAACCGGGAAAGGGAATAACACTCGAAATGTATATAAGAAATATTCAAGTTAATAAAAAAAAAAAAAAGAATTTTTACTCACAGCTACAGAAACCAACAACATTCCACATCAGAGATACTGAACATTCTCCATGAAAAACAAAAAGGAACCATTAAGAGATTTGCGAGAGATTCTTTCTGAGGATTAGCTTAATGTCGTACTCAAAGCTGAAGACATAGCTCACACTGACAAATCACTTTATCATCACAACAGCCTTACAACTATCAGGTACATTTCCTTTATGGGAGAGCACATAGAAATATCTTCAAGGCACAACAGTGTGAGTCAAAAGGTAACTTAAAGTTCAATGTAATGGAAATGATGCAAGGTTTCTACTTGGACACCAATATAATAAAACTAGAAATATGAATAACAATTTCACAAGATCCTTCTAAATGCTCCATATACGAATGAGTAAGACTCAGTTGAAACTTTTCCAAGAGGGATTAAATGAACAGAAGAGTAGAACCTGTCAGGATTTGAGGGAGACAAACACAGCAATGTCTGTGGGGGGTGATTTAGTGATGTTGTCTCTTATTAGAAAAGTTTCAAAGTAATATTAAAAGAATTTTTATAAAATATTGTTTGTTAAAAGTTAACATAAGGAATTTGTTTAAAAACAGCCAGGAAGAAGACAATAAATATAAGAGCCAAATTTTCTAGGGAAAATATTTCTCATTGGCATCTTAACAGAGAGTGGAGGAACATTAAAATGCACTGTAAATATGTGCTATTTAAAATTCACAAAATGAGCAAGAGAATATAAAACATTTTCTTGGCATGATAAGGGAAAAAACTATAAAAATGGACAGGTAAGTTTCTTAATGAATGATAACAGATTGAATGTTCTATCCTTAAGACCATGAACAAGAATGATACACTCTCAATACCCTGTGTCTTGATCCACCTATATTTGAGTTTTCTGTAGAGTAATATGTATGGATCTATTTGCTTTCTTCTACATGCAGACATCCACTTAGACCATTTGTTGAAGATGCTACCTGTTTTAGTGTATATTTCTGGCTTTTCTATTTTAAAAAGTTTTCACATGTGTGAGAATTTGTGCGTGGATCTTCAATTCTATTCCATTGATCAATGTGCCTGTTATGCCAATATCGTGTGGTTTTTATTACTATAGCTCTGTAGTATTAATGGAGTTCAGGAAAGATGAAACTTTATTTCTGTTATCACTCAGGATTGTTTTTGCTATCCTGGATTTTATATTTGTTCATATAAAGTTAAGAATTGCCCTTTCAAGTTATGTAAATACCTGTATTGACATTTTGATGAAGATTGCACTGTTTCTGTGGATTACTTTTGGCAGGATGGCCATCTTTACTGTGTATTTTGCATGAGTAGAATTGCTACCCAAAACATTTTATATTGAGGCTATTGTGAAGGGTGTTGTTTCCATGCTATCTTCTTTAGTCCATTTGCTATTTGTATTTTGGAGAGCTGCTGATCATGTCCATTAATCTTGTATCCTCCCAATTCGCTGAAAGGGTTTGTCAGTTGTGGGAGTTCTCTGTTGGAATTTTTAGGGTCACTAACATATTCCATTTTATTGTCTGCAGATAATTATTGTTCAACTTTTTCCTTTCCAGTTTGTATCCCTTGATCTCTTTCAGTTTTATTATTGCCCTAGGTAAGATTTCAAGTACTGGTGTTGGACATGTCTGGTGATAATGGAAAACCTTGTTTTGTTCCTGATTTTAGGGGGAATTTCTTTGAGTTTCTCTCCATTTGACGTTTGCTACAGGCTTACTAGAAATTGCTTTTATTGTGTTTGGATATGTCTTTTGTATCTTAAATCTCTCCAGAATATTTATCACGAAGAGGTATTGAATTTTGTCAAATGCCCTTTCTGCATCTAGTGAGATGATCATGTGTTTTTCCTATCAGTATTTATGTGGTAGATAACATCTGCAGATTTTTTTATATTAAACCACCTCTGTATATCTGTTGTGAAACCTACTTGATTATTGTTGATGATCTTTTTGATGTGTTCTAGGATTCCATTTTCAAGTATTTTATTGAATATTTTTGCATTTATATTCATGAGGAAAATTGGTCTGTAATTCTTTCTTTGTTACATCTTTATGTAGTTTAGGTACCAGGGTAACTGATCTCATGATATGAATTGAGCAATGTTTATTCTGTTTCTACTTTGTTAAATAATTTAAGGCATATTGGCAGTAAGTCTTTTTTGACAGTAAAGTAGAATAGAATTCTGCACTTAAAACCACTTGATCCTGGTCTTTTGTTTATTTTTTACTTTATATTTCACTAGGGGTGATAGATCTATTTAAGTCATTTATCTGATCTTTATTTAACTTTCGAAAGTAGTGTTTATTAAGAAAATTATTCCTTTCTCTTACATTTTCCAATTTGTTGGAGGACAATTTTTTTCAAGTATGCCCTTAATGATCTTCTGGATTTCCTTGGCCTTTGTTATTCTGTCCCTCTTTTCACTTTTGATTTTGTTAATTTTGATAATTACCCTCTGTCTTTTAGTGAGTTTGGATAAACGTTTGTCTTTCTTGTTGATTTTCTCAAAGAACCAACTGTTTCATTGATTCTTTGCATTATTTTCTTTTGTTTCTATTTTATTGATTTATTTTTTCAGTCTGCTTATTTCTTTTGCAGTTTACTCATCTTGATGCTTAACCTTTTGTTATAGAATTTAATCAAAGTGTTAAGTTACCAGCATGAGAAAGTTCTCTCTGTCTCTTTTTCTCTTATCACAAGTTTTATTAAAATCTTGGTGAATTTGATTATGCTGCCTCCATTTTTTGACTGTTCTAATCAAGTCAAATTTCTTATTTGTCTTGGGTTCAGGTGTCATCTTAATAAATAATTGTTTGGTTTTCGAGTTTGTGTTTTCATTATTTATTTTTTGTCCAGGTTTTGCTTTGGGTGTTCTGACAGGATACTGGAGTTGTTTCAGTTTTCTTGCATCTGTTGATACTTTGGTGGACTGTTGCAGTTTTGAGAAAGTCTCTATGAGTGGCGAGAAGAAGGTATTATTTTTGTAGTTTAAAGAAATGTTAAAATATCTGTTCAGTTTTTTTATTTGGTTTTGGTTTTTCTTGTTTCTGGAATACCCAGATGCGCGTTTTCTGGGTCAAATGTTTTTATACAGGATTTCTTTTTACTTGATGTCTCAGTTTGTCTATATCTTCAACACCCAAGTAGTCTATCTCTTTTACATCTATTCATGAATCATTTCATCATTGGTTGCCAGAGTTTGTATGATTTTTTTTTTTTTGTTTGTTTGTTTGGTTTCTGGTTTTTCAGAATTCTCTCAGAATTGTGTTTTCTTTATTGTGTCTATTTCCACTTTCAGATCTTGAACAGTTTTATTCATTTACTCTAGCCTTTTGTTTGTGTTTTCTTGGATTTTTACATGTATTTATTAATACCCCTTTGTGATTCAGCTTTTTTTTGGAAATATTTGTGCCTGTGGTATTATAGCTGAACCCCTGTAGATACATATAATTTGATTGTTAGTGTGAGTTTTTTTGCTTTTCTTTTTTCCCTTTTTTTTTTTTTTTGTTGTTGTTGTAATACAGGTGTGCTCAGGCATTCTGGTTTGGGATGATTTTGATTCTCGGTATTGATTTCCGGATTTGTCTCTGGTAGGTGGTTTGCCTTTGTTTTAACTTTTTCTGAGTTTAGAAGAGTTTGATGGTTACGTGCGCTGGGTGTTTTCCAGGCCTGCTTGCCTCAACTCTGCAGTTCACATGATTATCTGCAGTTTGGAGGCTGAGAGTACTTGAGAAGAATTGGAGAAAGGAAGACTAGGAAAAACAAATCTAATTCTTTGGATGATCAAAGATGAAATAGATTGCATTTTATTTTGCCATAGATTGGAAATGATACTTGTGGTTTGAAGAAGAATTCAGAGCAGCAAAAATATATGTGGGTTCACCTTCAGTCTTGCCCAAGGCTCTGAAGCGAGCAGGTAAAAGCTTGGGGCAGGAGGATTGCCTAGTTGGAGTTGGGACAAAGCAACAAGTTGGAGGGAAAGGTTAGAAAAGATCCAAGATCTTCAGTAGATGCAGGAACTGATGGGGGAATTAGAGGGCACCAGGAAAGGGGTGCACGGGTGCTTTGCTGCAGTTCTGGGGATGAGAGTTGGGGATTAGATCTGGGTGAACAGAGAGAAAGCAGACTGAATGCTGCCAATCCGTACTTCTGGCATGTGTTTCCATTTTAAAAATAAAAAGAATTATTAGGGAAAGCTGTTTATTGTATGGAAGTATCACCTGTCAATTAAAAAGCCCATGGCCTATGGCATAGACAGGAAATAGAGGTAGGACATATGGGAGGGAAATACATTCTTGAACAGAGCTAGAGGTAAGAGAGCTGCTGGGAAGATGTAAGGAGCCAGATACATAGTACCTGAGCACAGCTAACCAACCATGTGACAGAACATAGGTTAAAATAATTGGGTTGTTTTATGATCTAGATAGAGTAGAGCCTAGCTTATATGGCCAAAGCATTTGTAAATGTATTTTGAGTATGAGTCTTAGTTCTGGAAGCCCAGGGCTAGGAGGCAGAAGCAGGTCTTAACTACAACAAAAAGTGGTACTGCAAATTGCAAAAAAATGAACTAACCATATTATATATGATTAGAGAGGCATGGGTACTTTTAGAAGTTTGACTAAATGCTGTAACACTATACAGAGATAGGAATAAGTTTATGTTATCAGTGTATTCTGGGAAATTTGTTGCTACCACAAAGTAGTTTGCCACTTCTTAAACTATGAATGCTAGACTTGAACAAATAAATAATTATGCTCTGGTGATAACTGCAAAATTAGGCACTCTAGAGAAAAAGAAAATACAATGGTAAAGAGAGAAAAGCTAGGATGAAAAAGCATAGTTCTATATAGGCATCAGAGGTACCAATATGAACTTGTGATGGCCTAGGTTGGTACATAAGTAATAATATGGATCACATCCCAAGTCATGACATTAATTCCCATGAGAGCATACTGATGTGCACCGTCTAATAAGCATAAAAAGACTTACCATGATGACTGCTGCAAGTCATACCTATTCATTGCTGCTAAAATTAATCAGAAAAACCCACAGCAAATTAGGATAAGCTTATCACCTCTAAACAATTATAAACTGCCACTCATGTGAACTAATTGAAAACCAAAGAACTCACTTTGCAGCAAAAGTTAACAGAAAAAATAGACACTACCTTAAGTGATAAGTGACTATTACCAATGATAAATATTGGCAACATATACACTTTAAGACTGTCTGTTACCACACTGTTTCCATTTCAAATACACTGTCATCTCAATTTAGTTATGAGACAACATTACATAAAATAAAATTGAAGGTCATTCTATAAAAGTGTCAAGGTCATGAATAGACAAGAAAAGACTGATAAACTGTAACTGTTGGGAAGGCTCATAACCTGGAAAATGACTTCATTGTGTGGCTCTTCGTTGGATCCTTGAACAGAAAAAGGTCACCAAGTGACTATGACGGTTGAAATTCTAATATTGCCGATAATAATTCTTAGTTTTGATTTTTTTTCTCCAGCTAGATTTTTTGTTAAAAAATCAAATATGACATTTAATAAAATCCTCAATATTACTATTTAACTTTGGACAGAAGCATTTAAACTACACAGCACCAAGTATACAAATGTGAGGCCTCCTTTTGCATACTCTATATGGTATATTTCACAAACCTTCAATGTGCTTATTTTTATAATTTTAATTTTTTTTTAAAGGGATGGTTTGAAACTGGAATATATAAACACTTCTCTTTAACATTTCATGGATGTGGAGATGTTTCATTCCCATAAATGAAAACTCAAATTAACTATAATCATTAATAGATTTTTATCTTTTTAGCTTTAATTTTCATAGCACTAGAGGCATATTTCTGTGCTGAATGAAGTTTTGCTTAGATCAATGCAACTTATGTGATACCTGACTTGTGAAGATCACATGGAGATACTGTCACTTAGCTATCTGACAAACTGGGACTCCAATATTTAGACCTTTCTTTTATCTCTCCTGTTCAACCAATGGATAGTAAGTTAGTTGAACATTAACAGTAACAATAATACATAAGTATAAAATTACCTTTATTGCACCAACATTTAACTGGATGAAAAGAGAAAATGATAAAGTCATCAGTTCTATCAGTTTATTAGCTCTTATAAATTCTCATTTTAGAAATTCTCCAATTATTTAATTTTGAATGACAGTTGTGTGATTTTAAAATTTTATTTAAATTAAAGCACATGACATTGTGTGCTTTAGTATCTCTCTGGATAATATGAAATGTCTGCATGTTTACAAGACACTTCTGGAAAGCATGACTATTTAAGAGGCCGACAACCAGCCATTCTCATCCATCAGTTTGCTTACATATGAAATTCCAAGATCAGGGCAAGCAATTTTGTGTTATGTTGATAGTTTTAGCCACAGAATGTAAGGCATGAATCCTCAACATAAAGTACCTCTATAGTTTGTTAATTCTTCTATTTTGTGATTGTCTGAAAGCCGCCCTCTGGTTCTATATACTTCCTCTGTCCTGTTTTTCTGTAGCATTTCTAGATTTGAAAATATCCATAAAGAAGTCTGCCTTCATGCATCACTTTTTCAATGTGAAATCTTCTAAGAAATTTTTCCTATTAAGTCAGTACCCTTTCATGCTCTACTGGCCAGAATTATGTCATTTTTCAGGTGGCAAACCAATATACTAATGTAACGTTGACACCTACATGGAGAATAGAATCATATTTCTGAAGATGGCTACTCAGATGCAGCTAATTAGCACTGGCAATGAACCCTGGCTTACTGATGTTGAGTGGGCAGTATGGTGTATCTGCTAAAATAAATGCGAAGTTGCATTGTGCCCAAGGAAAGGAATTTCTTGAGTAATATAGGAAAGATTATACTTAAAGTGAGAAATAGGCGGTAGGGAGTGTCATCTTGGCAGAGTGCCTGGAAAAGTGACAAGAAGTTCAAGGAGCTCTAAGGGGATGGGGAAGAGCTATATAGAAAGACAGGATCATGAAGGGCTCCTGCACTAGGAAGTCTATGTACCACATAGTAATGGTTGCAAACAACTGTCAGATTTTATAAAGAAGGGACATCAAGAGATTTTCTTCAGAAAACCTGCATTGCATGCAAGGAGAGAAATGCCCTGTACTTGACATTTTATGCTCTTTATTATCTTTGATTGTACTTGAGCACTTAGCATCTATGTTCTGATAGGAATGAGTTTTCTGCAAGTGATGGAGTTACATGATCCTCATTTTCCTAAACTACATTACATGTATTCTAAGAAGACAGAATGAATGGCTTTTTCACTCAGTGGTGTACACCTCTGGAGCAGGACTGACATTAGGGAGGGTTTGGCTTTGTTGCCCTTTGCTAACTCTTCCATCTACAGAGATCCAGGAACAACTGCTGTGGATGACAACGAAGGGTGTTGGGAAATGCCAAGAGCTGGACTCAGCCAGTTGTGTTAATGCTTCAGTCTTCTTACTGATAAAGCAGTTGACAGTCACTACTCTTTTCCAGTTTTTTAAGAATTAAGCATGTTTCAGATGATGTGTGTACATATAAAGCTGTGAATAAAATAAATGTATGAGAATGATCTCTGGATTTTCTCTTGTAAGTGGAACATAACATCCATAACAGCAAGGAACAGTCTGACTGGTCCTTTGTTGCACACAAAACAGAGTAGAGTATGTATAACTCTCAGTACCACTCAAAACATTTGAATTAATGAATGAAGGAAGGGCCACAAAAATAGGTGTGACTAGATATTTAGTGATAATGGTCAATATAGTAAGCCTTGTTCAAACATACAGTGGTCTCAGTCCTTTAATATGAGAATAGTAAATAAAATACAAATATTATTTCTATTTTATTTTATTTATATGGGAGTAAGGTATGAGGAAGTTCAATACCATTAACTATTGGTGAATACTTACTAGCTACTTTTCTCCTATTTACCTAATATTTCCATCATTTCTCCCTTCTTCCTAGGACCCAAAACCGGGATGCTTGGGTATTGTGCCTTCCTGCTCACAGGGAAGCAGGAAAAAACCTTCACAATACTGAGCTGTAGTTCTCATTCATTCTGTGCTTCAGTCATCCAGTGAGCCTTGAAGACATAATGCTCAGTCTCTACTACCACCAGGATATCTAGGGTAGAGTTCTAGTAATAATGTTTTACCAGGAAATCATGCTTTCCAAAGATTTGGCTATACATATGGCTTGAAATATATGCTCTGTAAAAATGAATAACAGGGGAACAGAACCCACATTTTATCTGTTAAAGTATAATGAAAATAAAAAAAACCAGGCATACCAAATTAATAATTTCTCAAACTCTAACTACCCTTGCGATGATTTCTGGGCCATAAATACAACATTATGGGCATATTAGAAGATCTAATATGTCTCTTTAGTTAAAATTCAATCTGAGGCACTGCCATCTGACATTAACCACCACCAGGGCTTTATTTGGCTATCAATTTTCTTTCTTTTGGATTATTAATTTAATTATACAAGTTTATAGGTTTACATACCTTAATTTGATACATGTGTACAAATGTGTAATGTTCAAACACAAGAATGAGCATTTCAACCTCCTTCTGTTTCCCTGTGTTTGGATCTCTGAGTTCCTTTTTTCCAAGAAACACGGAACAAGCTATTTTCCTGTAGTCATGGTTTCATAGAACTCTGCACTTTATTGCTTCTGTCTGGGCTTGAGTACCTGTTGCACTGTTTCTGCCATTCTTTCATATCATTCGTAGACTTTAATAACCATTCTTATGCAACCCATGTGATGCCTACAGTCAGGATTATTGCTATTTGATTCACAATATGTTAAAAATATAGACCAACCTAGGAGGTCCATCCATGATGAAATTAATATAGAAAGTACAATATTGCATTGAGCCATAAAAATAAAAATCCTATTATTTGCAGCATGTTGCATGGCACTGAGGACATTAATGTTAAATGAAACACAGACAGACAAGGAATATTCAGCCAGTCATGACTGTCATTTTACTTTTCTGGAAATGAAACTGTACATGGAGTATTGTTTTGTTTTTATAAGATGTGATGTTACTAGAAGAAACTAGTTTAGCTTTTGCTTATATAATCCGAAAGTCTTTATGAAAATTTAGGGAAAATCACAGAGATATTTTCTAAAATTTTGTTTGAACCATAGTAAGATTAGCTAAAACATCTACCCAGAAATTGTTTTGATTTTTTAAAGTTTGTATTCAAGATCTTTTTAGATGTAAAGTTTGTTGGTGTCTGACATGTGATTTATGTTATATATGTGAAGTAATTCACCTGCAAAATATGGATGATATTAGAACTGTCACATAGGAATGTATGGCGTTCACACAGGTGATATGTATGGCTTACTTAGAACGGTGAGAGGTATGGAATGAGCACCAGAAACCATTAGCATTTGCTCTTTGTGATTAATAAGAAGAGGGACATCACTTAGGAGAGTGCTTACATGTGGAAATAGTGACTTAGTCGTTACAGGGTAATGTGAACAATATGGTACTCCTTGAAGATAGCCCAGCATTCTGTGAAGCTTCTCATGACACTGAATCTATGACGGGGAAGTTTAGCTCTGGTGACACTCCTGGTTATCCTACTAGCTATTAGATTCTATATCACAGACCCTACCAGTGTTAGCAAATAATGGTGTCCTGGCTCTTCTCCCTTCAGAAACCAACTGAACTATGATTTCAGCCATTCTATAGAGATTTGCACCTTGAACATGCTCACCAGGCAACTTCGATCTGTTTCAAAATACTAAATACTAAACTCTATTGCATACATCTTAAAGAAGATGCTTTTTCCTCTATGGTTTTACCTCCTTAAAAGGTAATGCTTGATATATAAGACAATTTGAACAGATATGCAACATTTTGTGTTAAAAGTTGCTGGGAATATGCATACTATTTCAATATTTTAATCAGAAATTTAAAGATATTTGAAATGTTTTAATTTTTTTTTACCAATGTTGAATAGAAAGAAGTTATATAACAGAGATACACAGGGATACAATTGCATTTTTTAAAGAAATGGTAGTCACTGAATGTTTAGGCATTTATTTTACATAGAAGGTGATGTTGGTCAGAATAAGAGGCTGGTCAAAATGTCACCTTTTGTTTTAATTAGCATGCCAGCTTAGATATATCCTTTCAAGACACCGATAGTGTCCTTAGCTTGTTTTCTTTTGTTGCATGACAAGATATCAAAATGTAAAAGAAAAAATTGAGGGAGGTTAGATATATATATATATATATATATATATATATATATATATATATATGTGTGTGTGTGTGTGTGTGTCACTTTCTTTTGTAGAGATGGTAATCATTATCAGTTTTTTTTCCTAGAAGCTCAAGGCAGAACCTGGTTGTTGAACTGAAGCAGAGAAGGTAAGAATGTTGCTTCCTGTTGGTCCTTTTCATGATTTTCTTTTCAGCCCTGCTTTTGTTATAAAACCCAGGGCTACCTGTTTACTATGGCTGTGGTCTCACATCAATTATTCACTAAGAATGCCCACAGACATGCCTTCAGGACAGTCTGACATAAACAATTCCCCAGTTACCAGTCTGTTCCCAGATATGTCTGCATTTGTGTCAAGTTGACAATAACTAAACAGCACAGAAGAAATGAAGCCAAAGCTGAATTGTGATTTGTTTTTATAGTTTTGACAGCAATATGTTCATTCATTTTGTATGTATGTGGATGATTATTCTTGATATCCTCAATATTGTACAGTTGAAATTATTTATCATCTCATTCTTAACAGTAAAGTGTTCCTATTCCAGATCTACCAAGTCTCAATTTTAGCTTCTTTAGTAAATTATTCTCAACTGGTCAGCTGAACATATAGATTCCCATATTATTATCCCTACACGATAAAAGAAAATCCTGTCAACAAAGAAGATATGGAAGCAATGACCCTAACACCTTAAAGGCAGGGTTATATACCGAGAGTAGTATCACACTGAACAGTTAAATACTGAGAGCTTTTCCCTAAGACCTGAAGGAAAATAAAGATATTCAATTTCTAACTTCTATTCAAGTAGTACTGAAAGTCCTATCCACAGTAAAAGAGATCAGAGAATATATCAAAACTGGAAAGAGAATACTTAAATATTACCCATTTGTAAACTTCAGTCATCTATAAAGGGTATGGAAGGTTGTCAACAATTTTAAAATAAAACTACTGTGTGGTCCAGCAATCCCCTTTTTGAATACATAGTCAAAGGGGAGGAAACCAATTAGTACATTAAAGAAACACCCCCACAGTTAGTGTGACTCCACCTAGAGTAGTCAAGATAAGTGTCACTGGATAGACAAATAAGAAGACAAATTATGTGCCTTTAATATAATGCAGTTCTCGTGTAGATGAACCTGAATGCTGCTTCTAGAAAGAAAGATGGAGAGGAAAAAGGTTGAGTATCTCATTCACAAGTAGTATCTCAACTAACTGATCTCCCAGAGGTAATGAGGATAATGAAATAATGAAATGGTAGTTAACAGCAGCTGGGGTACTATGGAAGTTTGTTGTTACAAAACACTGTAAGGAGTAAGTTCAACAGTTCATAGTACAATGTGATCACCGTAGTTAGTGACAGAACATTGTGATTTTGAAAAATGAAGGAAATAGGCCCAGAAAATGACTCAGCAGAGTCTTTAAGCCTGACTCAGGCCCTGATTCTGTAAGTTGTTTTCTTGTCTACACACCACACACACCACACACACACACACACACACACACACACACACACACACAAACACACACCTCACACAAATAAATCATTTTAATTTAAAGTTTTCAAAGAAAAATTAAAGGGAAAATGATAATTATTCTTACAGGAAAATTATTAATATGCAAACCCACAGGTTTGGTAATTAGTTTGTGTGTATACAGGTGTGTGTGGGGGAGTGGGTGTGGGCGTGTACATATGTGTTTACACTATGTTCACGTGATAAATACCTACAATTCTACTTGTTCATTCAATAAACTGAAATTAAAATTTAATATATATTGCTTTTCTTGGAATCTTTTTTCTTGGCAAGCAACATGTGTATGGACATGCCCTTTGTCTTTTGAAAATGTCTTAAACTGAACTTCTCTTTTATTTCAACTAATTGCAAATTTTACCTAATGGTGAGCTACAATAACTATCTCTCCTCGTGAAGATGAAAATCTGTGCTTTATCTTCAGTTTGGACCTGGACCATCCTACCTAATAATTTTGTAGAAATGCCATACCAAAACTACCAACTTCCCAAGATTTTTCCACAATGAAAAATAAAATTGCAGATGAAGCCACGGCCTGTATTTGGCTGTGCTGTCGCTTTGCTCGTGTCCCTATTCTAACTGATACACCTATATAAAGTCCCTCCTCTAACTGCTTCTGCTAGGTCAACACAAATGGAGACATGTTTATGTCCTGAAGTTTGTATGTTCTTCATGTATATTCCCCATCACTTGGGGATTTTATCCGAACCTGAGTAATCACCTGACAGACACTTGATGCAAAGTTTTCTGAGTTGTGAAGAGGTTAAGCCATATGGCCTCCATGATTCTAAGATGGGCATTCCTAGACCACATTTTTCTTTATTAATGGAAAGTGTTAAATGAGTTCTTAGTTCAAGCACTTAAAATGATTAAAAGTAACCAGCCATAAAGCCAAGCTGCCAACGTGGGAAGTGCAGAGGGAGTGAAATATCAGCACAATTTTAACTTTCTATTTGCAGCAAAGCAGCGATTTGAATGGTACATTAGGCTCTCATTGAGGATGGCACTGACAGTCCATCAGATGACAAGGACTCAAGGCCAAAATGTCATAGCTAACCTACTTCACGGAAAAGCTGGAAAAAGAAGGCAGTATTGTGCTCCACAGAAATTATCCATCCCTGCACAGAATGAATCTTGTTTTATGTTACTTTTATAGAACTATAGTTGTTAAGCCCAGCATGAACAGAAGCAATTTGTAAACGTCTTTCTATATCTTCTAGTAAAGAAACATAAATATGTAGAAAATTCTGTGTATTCAATGATAATAGGGACTTTGTAACTATGCAGCTAGCTTACCTACTCTTTCCTGTTGTTGATGATGACGCCCTTTCATTTTAATATTGCAGCCACTCATTTTAAAGATAATTTCCCAGTGACCACCTAACACAATAAAGCGTAACAGCTTTTCTAGTGCTTGGGTTTTATGAAATCTTAATACCTTTCAGAATATTTCTCTGATGCTCTTTTCACAGAATTTAAGCATATTCCATATAGCAACTAAGCTTGTTTTAGCGTGTTTGTACACTAGTCCTATATTAGAGACTGTCAGTCAAGATTTAAATATAGTGATAATGCAACCAGGAAAAGGAGTCATTTTCCCATCTACACATTATGTCCACCACACAGTGGTTTCTTAGCATTGAATAGCTGGAAGGAGAATTACAATTCCTGAAAGTAGCTATATACATCATTACTAAAAGGAGCAGCTATATACAAGCAAACTTCAGGGCTTACATGAGGAAAATCACTCCATTAATGGGCTAGTATTAAAATTAAGAGGAAATTCTCATCTAATAAGTTTGTCTCCTACCAAAAAATAGACACTGTATCATGAAGTTTGGGACTACTGAATTGATACTTTTCTTGAGGTGGCTAACATTGTTTCAGAATAGCAACTAAGAAGTACAAAACGTGATGTAAAAACTGGCAGATTCCGCAGCACAGCTGGAAAATGAAGTGCTGACCTAGTGATTGCATCTCCTATTAGGATATGTGGTGGTGATTTTTAATTATCAACTTGGCAAAATCTAGAATGAACTAAAACTCCCATTCAAGGACACATATAGGAGGTATTTCTTTTTAATGTGGAAGAGAAAGGCCTACTTTTAATCCAATATTTGAGGTAGGAAGAAAGACATTAAATCCAGATCTAATATGAGCTATGACTTCTGGAAGCTAATGTAAAGAAATAGAAGGGAGCTCTTTCTTTTGTTGCTTGTTTTTTCTTTGCTATCATATCCATTCCTTCATTGGTATTAGAACATACTTCTTCTCAATTCTGGATTTTTGTATATCATATATAATATATACAGGAGATTGATTCATTCTGTGATTCAGTGACTCTAGAGAATCTTGATGAACACATGCCCTGAACTACAGCAGTCAGCACAGATAAAGGGGATGTTATGGAGGCATGACTTGCAAGGACCTTCGGTACTGGTTAATCAGTGATTTTTTTTTTCAGGGATGAAATAGTACTGTAAGTCCTAGCCTGAGCATGTAGACTAAAGTAGGTCAAAGGGATAGAATTGGAAAGGAAGAAGTCAAAATATCACTATTTGCAGATGATATGATAGTATATTTAACTGACCCCAAAAATTCCCATCAGAGAACACCTAAACATAATAAACAACTTCAGCGAAGTGGCTGGATATAAAATTAACTAAAACAAATGAGTAGCCTTTTTTTTACTCAAAAGATAAACAGGATGAGAAAAAATTAAGGAAATGACACCTTTCACAATAGTCACAAATAATATAAAATACCTTGGCGTGAATCTAATCAAGCAAGTACAAGATCTCTATGACAAAAACTTCAAGTCTCTGAAGAAAGAAATCGAAGAAGATCTCAGAAGATGGAAAGACCTCCCATGCTCATGGATTGGCAGGATTAATATAGTAAAAATGGCCATCTTGCAGAAAACAATTTACGGATTCAAAGCAATCTCCATCAAAATTCCAAATCAATTCAGCATAGACTTGGAAAGAGCAATTTGCAAAATCATTGGGAATAACAAAAAACCCAGGATAGCAAAAACTATTCTCAACAATGAAAGAACTTCTGGGGGAATCACCATCCCTGACCTCAAGTTGTATTACACAGCAATAGTGATAACAACTGCATGGTATTGGTACAAAGACAGGCAGGTATATCATTGGAATAAAACTGAAGACCAAGAAATGAGCCACATACCTATGGCCACTTGATCTTTGACTCAGTAAAACTATCCAGTGGGAAAAGACAGCATTTTCAACAAATGGTTCTGATTCAACTTGCATATTGATTCATTCTTATTGCCTTGTACAAAGCCCAAGTCTAAGTAGATCAATGACCTCCACATAAAACCAGATACACTAAAACTAGTAGAAGAGTAAAGTGGGAAAGTGCCTCAAATGCATGGGCATAGGAGAAAATTTCCTGAAAAGAACACCAATGGCTTATACTCTAAGATCAATAATCAACAAATGGGACCTCATAAAATTGGAAAGTTTCTGTAAGAGAAAGGACACCGTCAACAGGACAAAATGACAACCAACAGATTAGGAAATGTTCTTTACCAATCCTATATCTGTTAAAGGGCTAATATCCAATATATAGAAAGAACTCAAGAAGTTACAGTCCAGAGAATCAAATAACTATTTAAAAATGGGGTGCAGAACTAAACAAAGAATTATCAATTGAGGAATATCAAATGGCCATGAAGCACATAAGAAATGTTCAACATCTTTAGTTATAAGGGAAATGCAAATCAAAACAACTCTGAGATTCCCCCTCACACCAGTTAGAATGGTTAAGATCAAAAACTGAAGTGACAAGAGATGTGTGGGAGGATTTAGAGAAAGAGGAGCTCTCCTCCATTGTTGGTGGGATTGCAAGCTGGTACAACCACTCTGGAAATCAGTCTGGTAGTTTCTCAGAAAATTGGACACAGTACTATCTAAGTACCCAGCTATACCACTCCTGGGCATATACCCAAAAGATGCTCCAACATATAACAAGGACACATGCTCCACTATGTTCATAGCAGACTTATTTACTATAGCCAGACGCTGGAAAGAACACAGATGTCTTTCAACAGAGGAATGGATACAGAAAACGTGGTACATTTACAACATGAAGTACTACTCAGCTATTAAAAACAATGACTTCATGAAATTCTTAGGCATATGGAGGGAACTAAAAAATATCATCCTAAGTGAGGTAACACAGTCACAAAAGAATACTTGTGGAATGCACTCACTGATAAGTGGATATTAGCTCAAAATCTCGGAATATGCAAGATACAATTTACAGACCACATGAAGCTCAAAAAGAAGAAAGACAAAATTGTAGATGCTTCAGTACTTCTTAGAAGGGGGAACAAATTACTCACAGGAAGAAATATGGAGACAAAGTGTGGAGCAGAGATCGAAGAAAAGACCATCCAGAGACTGCCATACATGGGGATCCATCCCACAGGCAGTCACCAAATCCAGTCACTATTGAAAATGACAATAGGTGCATACTGACAGGAGCCCGACATAGCTGTCTTCTGAGAGGCTCTGCCATAGCTTGACAAATACAGAGGTGGATGCTCACAGCCAACTATTGGACTGACAATGTGGTCCCCAATAGGGGGATTAGAGAAAGGACTAAAGCAGCAGAAGTGGTTTGCAAACCCATACAAAGAACAATATCAAACAACCAGACATCCTAGAACTCCCAGGAATTAAACCACCAAAGAGTACACATGGAGTGACCCCTGTCTCCAGCCACATACTTAGCAGAGGATGGGTCTTGTGGATCATCAATGGGAGGAGATGTCCTTGATCTTGTGAAGGCCTGATGCCCCAGTGTAGGGCAATGCCATGGTGTTTTAAGTGAGAGGGGAGTGTGTGGGTGGGTGGGAGAGTGTCCTCATGGAGGCAGAGGGTGGGGGAATTGAATGTGGACGGGCTCCAGAGTGGAAACCAGGACAAGGGATAACATTTTAAATATAAATAATGAAAATCTCCAAGAAAAGAAAAGAAAAAAGAAAAAAAGATAAATATTTAAAAAAAGAAACTTACTAAATTTTTGTTTGTTCTGTATACACCGAAAAATTCTAAAATAAGTGAATGAAAGGCTTTTTGAATCACGACAAAAGCCAATCTCTACTGTTGAATAAATTTTCAGACTTGATCCAGATTGCATACCGAAAAATCCTTGAATGAAGGGACAGTCAAGTTCTCCTAAAGAAGGACCTTGCTAAATTACCTAAAAGTTTTACTGTTACTCTTTATCCAGATCTTCCTCATGGATACATATGGCATTTAGAAGGAATACTCTACATTGGGGGATAGATAGCAGTACAAATTTCTGAGGTCTATTTGATACTAGTTCTGGATTATTGCTGATTCTGAGGGATTCCACAAAATGTTATGACACTCCAGTGAAAGTGGGGGGCTTATAGAAGTCAGGTGATTAGTAGAGTTTTGAGTGAAATACTTTTCACAGTAGGTACATTAGGTCCTCAAACTCATTTTGTGTTTATTTCCCCAGTTCCAGAATGACTAATTGAGTTAGTCACTTAGAAATTAGGAGAATTCTCATATTGGTTTCTTGACCTGGAGTGAAGACTATTGTAGTCAAAAGGATAAATAGGATAAATAGAAACTTTTAGAGTTGTTTCTGAAAAAAAAAATAACAATATATCAAACACAGTATCTCTGAAGGTATTGAAGAAATTAGTGCCACTGTGAAGGACTTGAAAAATGGTGGTGTTTTCCACCACATCTTCCTTTAACTGTCCTATCTGGACAGTTCAGAAAACAGATGGTTTATGGAGGGTTGACTATTAAAACTCAAATCAGGTAGTGAGTCTGATTGCAGTGACTGTACAAGATGTGGTGTTCTTTCTTGATCAAGTTAACATAGCTCTTGATACAGGGTATATAGATATTGATCTAACAAAAGCTGTTATCTTTTTTCTTTTCTTTTTTCTTTCATTCTTTTCGTTTCTTTTTCATAGTTGTTTTTTGTATTTGTTTTGGTTTGGTTTGGTTTTGGTTTTGGTATATATCTATAGGCACCACCAGAAGAAATTTGCTTCCAGTTGGCAAAGTGGCAAGGTCAGGAGTATACCTTTAAGGTTTTACCTCAATGATTTTTAACTTTCTTGCCCTGTGTCTTAACTTAGTTACAAGGGATCTCCAAGGTCCATCTCTTTCATGATATATCACATTGGTGCACAATATTGATGACGATAGAAACAACCACTTTGGAATCATTGGTAATACATATGTCTACTAGATGATGGGAAATAAATCCAACTAAAATTCAAAGGCCTTCTACATCCATAAAAGTCTTAGCCTTCCAGTGGCATGGGGCATGCAAAGATATAACTTCTAAGGTAAAGGATAAATTATTGAACCTTGCCCCACCTACCACCAAGGAAAAAGCCTTAGTGGGTCAATTTTCATTTGGAGATAACACACTCCTCACTTGGGTGTGTTATTCCAGCCCATGTACCATATGACTAAGAAAGCTACTAGTTTTGTGTGGAGAAGGCTCTTTAATAGGTCCAGGCTTCTGTTAAGGCTACTCTATCACTTGGACCATATGATCCACCAGATTTCATAATACTTGAGGTGTCAGTGGCAAAGAGAGATTCTATTTATTGTTTTTGCCACCCTTACATGTGAATCACAGAAAAAGAACTTTGGGATTCTGGAGCAAAATTCTACCATCATTTGCAGGGAGCAATTCTTCATTTGAAATGCAGCTTATGACTTGTTATTGGACTTGTTGGAAACTGGACATTTGATAATGAGACATTGTGAATGTTTGTGTATGCTTGGGTCAGAGAATCACACTATTTGGAGATGTGGCCTTGCTGAAGTAGGTGTGGCCTTGTTAGATTAGATGTGTCACTGTGGGCATGGGCCTTCATACCCTCTTCTTAGCTGCTTAGAAGCCAGTCTTCTACTGTTTGCCTTCAAAACAAGATGATGAACTCTCAGCTCCTCCTGCACCAGGCCTGCCTGGGTGCTGCCATATTCCCACTTGATGATAATGGACTGAACCTCTGAAACTGTGAGCCAGTCCCAATTTAGCCCTAATTAAATGTTGTCATTATAAGAGCTGCCTTGGTCATGGTATCTGTTCACAACATTAAAACCATATCTAAGACAGGCATCAAGTTACCATGTATACTGAGCTGTCTATTATGAGCTGGGTGTTATCTAGCCTACAAACCATAAAGTATTAAAGTATGATGTACAGTGGCAATCTATTATCATATGGAAGTGATATATATATATATATGTGTGTGTGTGTGTGTGTGTGTGTGTGTGTGTGTGTGTCTGTGTCTGTGTCTGTGTGTGTGTATGTGACAAGGTCCAAGCAGGTCTTGAAAGCACAAGTAAGTTACAAGAAGAATTGCCAACATGCTTATCACTTTTACTCTTTTAAAATGCCATCTGCTACCAAATATCCACTTTTATATAGCCTCATGGGGTATGTTCTATAATAAGTTGACAAAAGAAGAGAAGACTAGTGGCTGGTTCAGTTATGATTCTGCAAGGTATGAAGGTATCAAGAAGTGGAAAGCTGCAAAATTAGAGGTTCTTTCTGGGACAAAGTGAAATGTTCACAGTGGGCAGAACTTCGGATAGTAATCATGCTCATATATTTTGTTTAAAAGAAAAAATGGCCAGATGTATGATTTTTCACTTATCCATTGGCTATAGCCAAGGGATTGGCTAGATTGTCAGCGACTTGGAAAGAGCACGATTGGAAAACTGGTGAGAAAGACATGTTGGGAAGAAATATGTGGACAGATATCTCCAAATGGATGAAGTAATGATGCTGTGTTCAAAGTAAATGCTCATAAATGGTGATTTCAGGTGAAGAGAAATTAAGTAAGCATGTAGATAGTATGATCCATTCTGTGTGCAGTTTGCCTTTTTCATCAGCCGTTTCTATCATTGCCCCATGGACCCATAAACAAAGTGGTCATGGTCACAGAGATGTAGTTATATATGGACTCAACAGCATGAATTTCCACTTACCAAGGCTGATTTTGCTACAGCTGCGCTGAATATCACATCTGTCAACAGTGGAGAGTAACACTGACCTTGAAATATAGTACTATCCCCAGGGGTTACCAGTAAGTGACTCAGTAACAGGTTGTTTGCATTGCACCACTTCCTCTGTGGAAAGAACAATGTTTTGCCCTTACAGGAATACTTATTCTGTTTATAGGTTTTCCTTTTTTTTTCTTTTGTACACAATGCTTCTGTCAATTCCACTACTGATGAGTGTACAGAATGCCTAATCTACCACCACACTATTCCACACAGTATAGCCTCTGACCAAGGAACTCAATTTACAATTAGAAAAGTGCTGAGACAGTTCATTCACAGTCATGGTATCAATAAATCTTACCATGTTGCCTACCAACCTGAAGTAGTTAGCTTCAAAAATATAGAAAGACCTTTGAAAAATGCCATTACAATGTCAATTAGGAGCCATCAGCCTGGAAGGTTGGGGCAAGATTCTTCAGAAGGCAGTTTTGCTTCAAATCAGCATTCAGTCAATGGTATGATTTTCTCATAGCTAGGACCCACAGATCCAGAAATTGAGGGGTAGAATGAGAATAATTCTCTTCATTCTCTCCCCAGTGCCCCATGAAAAAAAGGAACTGTTTTCTGTTCCCAGAATCTTAAGTTCTGGTAGTTCAGAAATTTTGATTGATTCTGACCACCATGGGGAATTTAATTGTTCTTCCACAATGAAGATAACAAAGTTTAGATGTGGAGTGCAAAAGAGCCTTAAAGACATCCCTTAGTGACACTATGTCCTGTAATTGAGGGCAACGGAAAGCTACAACAGCCTAATGCAGGTAAGATGACAAAGGACAGATCCATTAGGAATGGAGATATGAGTTACTACTCCGGGAAAACAGTAAAGACATGCAGAAGTGCTTGTTGAGGGTTTATGAAACATAGACTAGGGAGTAGATATAGGTAGTTAGAAAGTCAAGCTAAGAGCATGTGACTAGCTGCAGAAAAGAGGATTATAATTGACAGAAATATTTCTTTTATATTTTGCTAAGGATGAATTTGTGCAGGTATATATGTTTTCTTTCTGTAATTTTTTATAATGTGATATAACAGCAATTAATAATCAGTGGTTATCATATTAAGGTTGAGATATTAAATAATGTTTCACAAGGTGGTCACTTACTCTGTAATGCATTTGCTGTTGTATAAGGGATAGTTCAATCATGCTAGACATAATTATGACCTGGTAAATAAGTAATACATTTGTGATTGTACATGAGATAATTATACTATGTGTAGGTATTATTATGACAAGTCTATTGTTTACATTTTGAAACTAATAGTGACCTAATGATATATGATTATGTGTCAATTTGACAAGTGACTTGTGATGGTTATTCTTGCTTGTCACCTTGAGTATATCGGGAATTAACTGAAACCACTGAATAGAAGGTATAATTGTGAGGTATTTCTTCTTAATTTGAAGTAGGAAGAGCTACTCCTTATCTGAATCTTTGGGGTAGGAGGTCACAACTTTAATCCAGATCTTTAATCCATGTCCAGTCTGGGCCATGCCTTCTGCTGGAAGGATATAAGAACATGGAAGAAGGAAGCTTTTGATCATTGTCTGTTTGCTCTTAGCTTGGTATCAAGTCCTTTACTTCACTGGCATTACAGTACACTTTTTTTCAGGATTCTAGCATATACCAAAGACCCGCTGAGACATCCTGCATCCGGAATTGAGCAACAACTTGCTTCATCATCTTTGGGTTCACAGTCACCATTGTGTATTAGCTGGATCACATTCTATAAATTATTCTTTAAAAAAAATCCCCTTTCTACACATATACAGAGAGATTCATTCTATAAGTTCTGTTGCTCTGGAGAACACTGAGTAGTACAGAATGTGACAGCCCGTTGCTGTTGACGGGTGTGTACTCATCAGCAGTAGTGTCTCATTAGCTGTAACTCTTAAGGTATTTGTTAGATGTGGGAAATCAGCTAGTTTACTGGTGTCACATTTAACATGAAAAAAGCTGAATACTCTCCACATTAGAAAAATAATTGATACTGGTTCAGACATTCTTTCTTGGCTTGCTATGCTTATTCTTAGACTGCCAAGCATGAAATTATTGCATCACACAATGGGATTCTACATTTTATTGTTTGCTACTTAGAATTATTCCTAAAATATAACCAAAGCAGCACAATGTGTATCCCTGAATGCTCTAGCCTTATCATGTATTACTTCATCCAGAAACAATTGGTTCAATTAAACAGTAGGATGCCCTATTAAAGTATATTTTACAGTATCAGCTACAGGGGATTCATGAGCATAGAGTATCATCTTACAGAGTGATATGTAATCTGACCCCAAAAACAATGTACATGCTGTTACAACCATGTACAGAGAGGTTCAAATCAATACTCTTAGGGGACAGCAATTGGTTCTTTTTTTTTTTTTTTTTTTTTTTGCTCTTTTTCTGTTTTTATTAATCATTTTATTTGTTTACATTTCAAATGATATTCCCCTCCTGGTTTCCTCTTCACAAAGCCCCCATCTCACCCTCCTTCTCCTTTCTCCTCTTTGCCTCTATGAGGGTGGTCCTCTACCTACTCACCCATTCTCACCTCCCTGCTCTATCATTCCCCTATGCTGTGGCTTCATGTTTCCACAGGACTAAGGACCTGTCTCTCATTGAGGCCAGATAAAGCCATCCTTTTCTACATATGTGACTGGAGCTATGGGTCCCTCTTTGTGTATTCTTTGGTTGGTGGTTTAGTCCCTGGAAGCTATTGGTGGTATGGTTAGTTGGTATTGTTGTTCACCATATGGTGTTGCAATGCCCTTAAACTCCTTCAGTTCTTCCCCTATCTCTTCCATTGGGATCCATCTCTGAAAGCAAAATGCATAACAAAAACTTATCTGGAAGTCCCCTATTTGGCAAAGAACAGTCAGGAGGATTAGATAAGATCAATAAGAATATGTGTTTTCAAGGAGGCCACTAATATAAGGAAATGTGCCTCAGAATTTATGGAATAAGTGACAGGAACATTTGTTTATTGCCATGGCTCTCTTTACACAAAGATGAGTCCTGACTTTGTTTCCCCAACTTGTGAATTGCAAATGAATGAATGGGGGTAAGGTTCACCATTTATGACAGTGTCATAACAGCTCTAGACCAAGAAGAGGAGAGGCATTCTTCCAAATGAATATGTTCTATGGTGTGTATAGATGAGTAGAATTTGACCCTTAGATTTGAAAATATTGGGAGGGAATTGCAACTGGGCAGTGGGGTAATAATTTCCTAGGGTACTGGGTTTTGCCATGGAATGAAGTAATAGAAGTTGATATAGGTCATTTTGTTAGAAACAAATAAAATAAAAACTGAGCACAGTTTTGAATCTCAAGGGAAAATTGCATGATGTGAATTAGGAGGTGTCTTAGTTTTGTTTCCTGATACTGTGATAAACTGCCCTGAAAAAAAAACTTATCTTAAGACAGAAAGGGTTATTTTTTTTACAGGTCATGGTCCCAGGTTATATTACATCATTTCAAGGAAGTCAGGGCAGCAACAATCTGAAGTGGCTAGGCACAACCACAGTCAAGAGCTGAGAGAATGAATACATGTATACTTAGCTTCTCCACTTCTATCAGCCTAGAACCCAAACCTTGGAAATGTTGACATTCACAGTGGGTGGGTATTCCCACATAAGTAACCTAATTAAGACCATAGCTCACAGAGTCTGGCCCACATAACAACCTAGATCTTGTCAAGCTGTCAGATATATATGACTATCACCACCCACCCCACCCCAGTTTGAGACAAGTTATCTAATCCAGTTTGTATTAAACTCTCCTCCTTTCTATTTCCCAAAAGTTGAAATTTCAGGAATAAACCACTACAACAATTTTAGGTAATCTTGAGATTTGAACCCAGGACTCTGTGTTAAGTAAACACTCTGCCCACTAAGTTACCACCAACCAGAAAGTAACCATCCTTAAGAGTAATACATGGGAATATGAGCATATGTTGATTATCTATACAAATGAGTATACTATTCACATAGAAATTCTGTTTGCTGTCAAGGCTCATGATTCTCCTCCCAGTCATGAAATTCTCCTCAGCAATTGCTTTTGGAGGCAGAATCCTTCCTCAGTCCACTACATTAAAACATTATTATCTTGCCTCAGGCCAAGGAAAATGGAATACTTATCTAGATTCTGCCAGTAAGATTAATTTTCTCTAGGTATAAAAGGAGAAACCAAGGTTTATTTCAGTTGACAACATTTAAGATTTCTTATCAATATATAAACACATTACCATAATGTTGGGGAATTAAGGTGAATTCTACTTTGACTCTGAGGGGATTCTAACATGTCTGCAAAAATTCAGATGGTCAAATTCCAATGCATGTTATAAATGTAAGGGCAGAGTAATCAAAGTCAGGAATAAGGTGGGGTAAGAAAAAGTTATAAGCATTAGGATTGATACATTTTTCTGAAGATGAATCTTTTATATTAATTTCTAAAAGAAAAAATAAATAGGTTTCTGTACATGTAAGAGATGACTTAACTGCTTTGGAAAGAGAGAGTGAATTATCTCTGGGTCAACATAAAAATTGATAATATGTTAGCTATATTTCTAAATGCTTTAGAAAGCATTTGTCGTAGCTAACAGGAAGGAAGTCATATGGAAGGGAAAGTGTTGATGATACAGTAGGAGAAGGCTTAGGACAAGAGTCAACTCGTTTTAGGGTTTTTCCAAATGAGGCCAGACTGAAGTAATATTACCTTAGCTACAGAACAAGGTCAGGGTCTGAGAAGGCAGCATTTTCCATTCTTCTTTGGAGCAGAATTTAGCTCATCAAAGATGGGTAGCCATGGAAAGTATGGAGAGTATTTTAAGTAGTGTTTGTTTGTTTTATTTGATGATTATATTATTCTGAAGGTAATTAATTGGTTTAAAATTTACATATGAAAATTAGTGATCTCATGTGTTTTCTGTCCTTTCCATTGGCTTTAGTAACTGAGCTATGAACAGTACCAACTGTAAATTGTGTATCGTGGTCCATACTCTAATCTCAGCACTGTTATATTGAAGCAGGAGGATTATGGGACTTTAATACTAGTATATATAGTGAGTTCCAGGCCAACTTGGTCTAGAGAATAAAATGGCATGGCCACAAAAACCAGTGATGGACAAGGATAGAGAATGCCCTGGCACCTTGGCATGTCAGCATGTTTTATTTATAATTTTTGACTTATTTCTAATTCTTGTATCACTTTTCAGTTTCCCACATATAGTGTTTCCTTATTGGCTTCACCATATGTATTCACATGATACCTGTAGTGGAAAAAAAACACTAAATTTGATTAACTGTGACAAGGGAGATTAGTAAGAGGTAAGAGACCAGGTAGAAGTCCAAGGTTCTAGTTAGTTGCTGTCAGTTTCGATGTCCTGTTGAACTTTAGAGGGAAGATTAAGAACATGAGCAAAAAAAGACTTGTCAAAATAATGCTATAAATGTTTCTCCAGAGGTATTAGAGAGATGTGAAGAAAGTGTGACACATTGGAACCTGCACCAAGAATTTGTATTTTTTACTGTGCTTCATAAGAAGTACAATTAACCAATTGTTCAACCTTCTAAAAACAGTGAGAGAACAGGGGTATTAATTAGCTCTCAATATGATGTTCCAAGTATGTCATTTCAATATAAATTAAGAAATATTTGTGTTAGCTTATATACTGAATAATCTGATGATGCTCATATTTGAAATATGTTTGCCAGTTAACATTAAGAGTTTTCTTTTACAAATTCTGAATTATTTTTTAATGCTGCCTGAACTTGCATCCAAAAAGAAACAGAAACATTGCTTAGTTTTACTAAACTCATATTATTTCTTTGGATTCCGCCCTCTCAAATTTTTTTCAATTTTTTTACTTAACTCATGAGCAAAAATGGAATGTTTTGCTTTTCTAGATGAAGCAGTACTGCTTCATATTGATGCTGTTGACTAAATGACCTGGAAGGTGTCTAATCCTTCACTGCTACCTGTAAAATATATCTTTTGAGTATATATTTGTTGAAAAAACAGTGCTGAGTTCCTAACTCATTTTTGTTCAAGGTTATTATGCAACATACTTGTGTTTACTCCTCATTGTCCTGTCCTGACCCATGCCTCATGCCTACTCTTCCTATTATTCTTTCCATCCAGTATTTCTTTTTTAATGATGTGTGTGTGTGTGTGTGTGTGTGTGCTTTTAATAGACATATGTATCATCCCTACTATCACATATGAAATCAAGCATAATAGTTGTCTATCTGGCCCTATTTTATTTAGCTCTATGTGGTACTATCTCACTCCATCTACTTTCTTCCAAATGTTATAATTTAATTCTTTATGAGTAAATAAAATTTCAGTGTGAACTGAACCGTCCTTTACTTAGTCACTAATCTGAAGATGAACATACAGTTTGATACTATGACTTAGCATTTGCATGTAGTCTCTGTAATATGCTGACTTTTATTCCTCTTATTAAGTATCCAGTTGTGATACCCAGCTCATGTGGCAATTTTCCTTTTAATTTTGACATCTCCAAATTGACCTTCATTGTGACTCCACTAGCTTCAATCTTCATCAGCAAGCAGTGAATATGGATTTCTTTTTTCCACATGTGTCTTCACCAGCATTTGTTATTAGTTGATAGCTATTCTGATACAAGTGGGATAGGATCTCTTATAGTTAAATCTCATTTGCCTTGTGGATAAGAAGGTCATTCTTTTTTATCTCCTGTAATTATCTGCTATTTGTACTTCATTTTTTGAGAAGTGCTTATTTTTTCTCCATTTAATTATTGAACAGTTATGCTTTTAAAAATTCCTAAGCTGATAGAAGTAGAAGGTAGTGTATGTAGGTATGGAAACAGAATGGAAATTACATCAAAAGACAGAAACTTGCCATTTCAAGCTGTTAAAATTGTGCTTGGTCCCACAAGACCAACTAAATTTTGTGCTTCTGTAGTTATTCCTTATAATAATCAAGGTATTGGACCAAGCAAAACCCAACAAGTTCATGTTAGAAAATTACACATATAAAACTGGGGCTGCTAGTATAGTGACATACAATTTAGCTAATGGGTGAGGTTATAATGTTACAACAAAGTAAGTTACATTTTAAAAAAAAATTCATAAAATGTAAAGAGTTTAAGTTAGTTGAATGAAATGACAACACATCACCTACAGTAAATATATCTATTAAGTAACAGAATTATAAGTCTTTTTCCATAAATATAAATTACATTTTTTCATTTGATTATTTTACTATTCTGACATATTCTTTAGGCCAGGCTGTCCCAGTATGTTCTTCAGGCTGGCTGCATACCGATGGTCTTTCTGATTTCATCTCAGGGCACTGGGGTAACCACTCTGCCCCATCATGCCCCACACCAATGTCAGTTTTTACAGATCTTGAGGTTTCATTTTCTCAAAGGAGAAAGCTTCCTAGGAGTAATATTGAATCAGATGTCTCACAGTAATCAGAAGATAGTGTTTCTATTTTTGTAAAGATTCAATAATTTGATACTTATAAATTATTAAAAAGAAATCAACTGAAAATCTATAATCATATTTAAGATGACTTTACCAAAGCAGTTAATGGAAAAATGTTGAATTAAAATAAAATTTCTCACAAGAAATAGAGGTTCTTCACAATAACAAATATATAATAGATAAAAGATTGGTGTTCTATCATCAATAGAGTATGACAACCCACTAATCCAAACATCTGTCTTTCTAAGGGACCCAACAACAGAGCTTGAATCAGGAAACTGAGCCATATGCTCCCACTAGTTGTTACATTTTATTTTGTTCTACATGTAGACCTAGACACCTACAAAAAGATGATGCATATTTTCTTAAATATTTAATGACCTGTCTATATTTCTGTGGATGACAGAAGTGTGTATACTATCTCTTTATCATTAAGAATGATGATCTTAATGATGAAACTAATGTAGTAGCATCAATTCTATTCTTTTATTTAAAAAAATTAATTGACCCCAATACACATACACAGAACCAATTAACAATCATTGGTAACTATTGTCTCTCAACATCAATGGAATTAACTGCCCAGTAACAAGACACATACTCACAGAATAAATATGAAAACAGGATCCATCATTTTTCTGTGTATAATAAACAAACCTTAATATCAAAGATAGATATTACCTCAGAGATTCGAACTGGAAGATGTTTTCCAAACAAATGGGTCCAAGAACAAGCTAGAATAGACATTCTAACACCAAATAAAATACACTTTCAATCAAAGTTTTCAAAAGAGATATGTAGGGATGATTTATACTAATCACTGAAAAAAAATGGCACCAAGATGATATAATTCTGAACATCTATGGCCTAAATGCAAGGGTACCCATAGTCTTAAAAGAAACATCACTAAAGTTTAAATCACATATCAAACACCATATATTAATGGGGGGATAATTCATCACCCCACTTTTACCAATGGACAGGCCATCCAGATGGAAAGGAAACAAATATTTAAACTAACAGATATTATAAATATATCATTTTAAATGATATCTACAGAACATTTCAAAACAAAACACAAGAATATACTTTCTTCTCAGCATCTTATGGAATCTTCTCCAAACATATTGTATCACAAAGAAGCCTCAGGAGATAGAAGAAAATTGAAATAACCCTGGGTATCTGATCAGAATAACATAAATTAACGCTGAACTCAACAATAACAGAAGCAATAGAAAGCCTACAATTTCATAGAATGACACTCTACTCAATGATCATTGGGGAAGAAAAAAAGAAATAAACTAAAGACTCTAGTATTCTGTGAAAATGAACAAACAACATTGGGGAACACAGCTGGAAGAAAAAAAAAGAAATAAACCAAAATTTAAAAGACTCTGAATGTATTCTGACTCAACAAAGAAAAAATGAACAAAATGTTAATGCAAAGGTACTCAAGAAAATACTCAAAAACTGAATCTAAGAACATATCAAAGACATCATTCACTATGATCAAGTAAGTTTCATCCCAAGGATGCAGGGGTGGTTTCAATATATGAAAATCCATCAAGTAATCACTAAATAAACCGAAAGAATGCCACATGGTCATCTCAAGAAATTGGAACTTTTTCTGTCATGTTTTAACAATTTAAAATGTATACATGAATGCTACCTAAAAAATAAAGGCAAACATAGCAAGCAAAAGACTCAATAAAGGAAAGAAATTTAAAGAATTTCAGACCAATTTTCCTATAAATGTTAATGCAAATGTACTCAAGAAAATACTCAAAAACTGAATCTAAGAACATATCAAAGACATCATTCACTATGATCATATAAAATACCTTGTAAGTTTCATCAAGAAGGATGAAGAAATCAGTAAAATAGGGTGCTCATTCAATAATAACATAGTGAAAATCCATCTTAAATTCAATGCAATTCCTATTGATAGTCTAATGCAAACATTCTTGAAAGAATAAGACCAGGTGTCATGGTCATCTTCAATGGAATGGATATACAGAAAAAGTTTAATCTAACAATATTTAAAGTCATTTGATTTTTTAAAGTCCTGTTAAAAAAAGTCTTGGTCCTGAGATCATGTCTACAAGATATAAAGCAAATAGAACATTTACCTTTAGCTCTAAAACTCAAGATCAAAGATCTCAACATAGAACAATAAATCTAATAGAGAATATACAGCAAGCCAAAGTCAACATCAACTAAGATCAACAATAAATGGACCTCATGAGAAAAGCTTAAAGCAAATATTCAAAACTAAAATTGGGAAAAAATCTTCCCCCTACATCTGACAGAGAGCTAATATCAAGGGCAAAGTACTCAAGAAGTTGATAACAGCAAACCAAATAACCTAATTAAAAATGGGAAACTATTTCAGTTAGGGTTTACTGCTGTGGACAGACACCATAACTAAGAAACTTCTCATAGAGGATAGTATTTAATTGGGGCTGGCTTACAGGTTCAGAGGTTCAGTTCATTATCCTCAAGGCAGGAGTAAGGCAGGCATGGGGCTGGACACCTCTTATTCAAAAGAGTCCCACCAACCAAACCTTTAATCCAAAAACCAGGCAGGTCTTACACTGTAAGAAACCTGCCCAAACCTTTAATCAAAATGTTCCTGCCCTAGGGACAAAAGATGGAACAGAGATGGAGGGAATGATCAACCAATGACTGCCCAACCTGCGACCATCCCATGAGCAAGAACATTGACTCTTGCTGACGATATAAATGATAGTCTGCTATACTTGTAGATAGGAGTCTAGCATAGCTGTCCTCTCAGAGCTCCACCAAGCACCTGATGGTGACAAGTGTAGAGATCTATAACCACACATTAGATTCAGCAATGGGAGACTTAGGGAAGAGTTGGGTCAAGGATTAAGGACCAAAAAGGGATAGGGATGCCACAAAAAGGCCAACAGAGTCACTTAAACTAGACCCATGCCTTCAAGAGACTGAAACACCAAGCAAAGAGCAAGTATGGGCTAGACCTAGGTCTCTTGGATATATTTAATAGATGTTCAGATTGATATTTAGGTGAGTCCCCCAACAACTGGAACAGAGGCTGTCCCTGAATCTGTTGCCTGCTTGGAGATTACTTTTCCCTACCTGAGCCCCCCTGTCTGGCCTCAGCAGGAGAGGATGTACCTAGTGCTACCTTGACTTAATGTGCCAGAGTACATTATGATACTCAGGGGTGGACTAACTCTTTTCAGAAGAGAAAAGAGAGGTTGGGGAGGGCTGTATAAGGGGTGGATCAGCAGGAGGGGAGGGGCTGTGATAAATAAATAATTTAATTAAAAATAAAACCTTTGATGGATTCAACCAACAGCTGTCTAATTAAACGTAAGGCCATATCAAGGAGGCAGTATATGTTAACAATGTAAATTTAACTGTGAACTCTTGGTAGCTGGTGAGATCATGTACTGTACAGGAGTATTATGTACTGTAAACCTTCCTAAACCAGAGCAATTTCTAACTGAACCCTGACACTAACTTTATACCCACAAATGAACCCTTATCCCTCATCAAATTGCAGCAGATACTGACTGCTGCAGAACTGGTCAAAATGCACAAAGCAACTGACCATATGGTGGCCACACTCAGACAATACATCTTCATTTCAAGCCCCACGTCAAGGTTTAGGGATTATCATGGTGGAGAGTTTGAAGATGCTAAGAGCCACACACCCAGCACTTCTGCTTCTGGGTTGTGTCTTTCATGCATAGCAGGAAAATTGTATCCATGACATCTAAAAATTAAGGTTGTTTAAACAATACCTTCAGAAAGACAACACCCATTACAGGTTCATTTTACTACTCTTCCCTTTTAAAAATAATGCTTTTCTTAATAATTTGAGAATCCATTCAGTGTATTTGATCATATTCACTATCTCTCCCAGTTTCTACCCCCAGACCTCTGACTCCGTGCCCTACTTCATATCCTTCTCCTTTCTTGACAGTATCAAGTATAGGTTATATTTCCTGGATCAAGCCTTAAATACAACTTTTATAGTGGTTTATTACTCCCATAGAAGGTTCACTATGCACCAATGGGGAGAGCTTATCAGGCAGCTAGTTAATGTAGCTCCCAATATTCACAGCTAGGTCAAATTAATAATTATTTGTCCTTATAGAATGCATACACCTTCCAGCACTCTGCACATTAGCTAGGAAAGATAAAGCTTCCAGTTGAGGCATCTTTCATTGCTCATTGACTCATATGTGATGTTTTACTAAATTGTCTTGTCACCAATTTTTGGAGGGTAATCAATAACATTGGCAGTAACCTCTAATGTTTTGGGGAGTCTATCTGACAATTTCCCACAACTCAAAAAACAGTAACTCATTTCGGGTAGAAGGGTTTTTATTTAGTATTGTATAGTGCTAGTTGGGGTAATTTACTGCCATTTTAGGGTGTGTGTGTGTGTGTGTGTGTGTGTGTGTGTGTGTGTGTGTGTGTGTGTGTGTGTGTATGCATATAAATGCATATATACATTTTAACCTGTAGCAATAGGTTTCCATATAGCTTTTTAATAAGCTTTCATGTTAGCTATTTCTTTATATCCTTGTTCCTACCCTGCCCTCCCATGACCAAACTCATTTAATTATTTCTGTTCCATTTTTCCCCTTCCTTATATATAACACTGTATTTTGTTTTCCCTTCCTTGAAGGATTTCTTTTTTTTTCTTTAGGTATTATAAATTAAACTTATATTTCTACATCTAAAGCTTAAAAACTAATATCCACATATGAGATGGAGATGTTGGCTTTCTGGACCTAGGTGATCTCACTTTGAATTATTGTTTTCAGTTCCATCTATTTACCTTCAAATTTCATTTTCTTAATAGAGAAAAACATTTTATTTTATATATGTATCATCTTTTCATTTGTTATTCATCACTTGATGGCCATCTAGGATGTTTCCATGGCAACTATGGAAAGAACAGATATATCTGTAGTTTTGTGGTAGGATGTAGAGTCCTTTGGGCACAAGCTAAAGAGTGATGTCGTTTGCTGTTATTGTAATATATCTAGATTTGAAAGAAATTACACACTAATTTCTATCGTGCCTATAATATTTTGCATTCTCTTCAACAGTAAATAAGTCAAAGCATCCCTATTTGTGTAACATACGATTCTATACATTTTCTTCAGAAAACTATTATGAAAGTAGTAGAATAAGAGAATTAATGTACCCCAAAATTAGTAGTGTCCCATATACAAATGACAAACCTATAAAGAAATAAATAAAAGAAAGAGTACCATTCACAATAGCAAAAAATAAAACGAAATAAAATACATTGAGATAAGTCTAACTAAAGACAGATTTGTTAAAAAAAAAAGAAAAGATTGAAGAAACTGAAAAATAAACCAGAAAATGGAAAAGTCTCCCATGCTCGTGGATTATTCTTTACAATTAACATTGTGAAAATGGCCATCCTACCTAGTTAATTCTTTTTTAGGGGCAGTTGGGGGAGAAAAGGGTTTATTTAGCTTACATTTTCACAATGCTTCTCATAAACAAAAAATGTCAAGCCAGCAACTCAAACAGGGCGGATCCTGGACACGGGACCTAATGCACTGGCCTTGGAGGTCTGCTGCCACTGCTTCGCTTCTCCTGGGTTCCTTACCCTGCTTTCCTAGAGAACACAAGATCACAAACCCAGGGATCAGACCACCCATAATGGGATGGCCCAGAAAATGCCTTACTGATAGATCTCTTGGAGGCAGTTCCTCAACTGAGGTTCTTTCCTCTCTGATGACTCAAGCTTCTGTCAAGTTGAGAGAAATCCAGTACTGGACTGATATCAAAATATATAAAAAAAATTCAAAAACCATGATGTCAATAACACCAACCTACTCTTCATTGGGCTTTTCTTCCACAGCTAATTTATATGAAGTTCATCCATAAATTTACATGTCTCAATTTTCTTTTTAAACATAAACCTTAGTTTGACTACTATCACTTTTCCATACTACTTGAATAAAAAGGCCACTTTCTTTGTGAAATAAAATTAAAATAAGCGCCCAAGAGAGGACACATCAGATAAGAACACTTGCTGCTCTTTCAGAGGACTGAAGTCCTGTTCCCAGCACCTTTACATGCCCACAATTTCCTATTATTCCAGAATCAGGATATCAGAAACCTTATTCTGGCCTATGTTAGCACTGGTATTCATGTACACACACACACACACACACACACACACACACACACACACTCAATAATATAAATGTTAAAGAATAAAGAATTCAGGGTCATCTTTTTTGTCGATAGTTGTTTAAGATACTTCTGTATGAGACAACACTGGCCAATGACAAATAAGGCCAAAGTTGATTTTGGGTAGTTTTATTCATCTGTTTGAAGGTAGAGAGAGGTTGGTAGATGGAGAAAAAGAATAAATTCTACTATTCTGCTGAATATGTTCCTATCTATCACTGCCTCCAAATAGCCTTGAAGGAAGGTTTTGGAAATAAATGAATAGAAAGTTGAATAAAATCTAGATCCAGATCCATGGTGACAGCCAAGTCAATGTCTTCATCAAGTTTGGAGTCCCTCTTACTCTAAATATTCTAATACTTGATATAATGGACTGTCTTTATTCCTTAAACTAGTCAAGCTAGGACTTTCTGATATTTTTACCTGGGCTCTCCAAATACTCAGTTTCCAGGTCAGAATTTATTTCAGGAGAATCAGAGGAACTAAACCTTGGTATCTTCTCTAACTTTCTCCCTGTCCTCTAACATGAGATCTTAATAAAACGTTCACAACATCAGTCAATCTGGCCTCAAACTTGAAATTAACTTGCATCTTCCTCTTTAGTGATGGGTTTAGGGTGTAGGCCACATTTCCCACATCCTTTATCTCTTGTGCCTTTTGGTTTTTTAACCCCATTTTAGTTTTTTTACAATCTTTTCCCTCTCTTACAAATAATATAGTTGACCTTACTTTCTGAATGTTTGTGTATTTAAATATATATTATATAACATGTAATAAATGTTATATAATATAAAATATTTTGGCTATAATATAAAATATATTTAGTATAACTTAACTATTATATAAGATAATTATAATATTAACTATTTATAAAAATTATATATAGTACAGTTATATTTAGTATAAAATAAAATTATAATTAGTTTATATTATAATACATATTTATTGTTAATACATAATGAAATAAGCTTTTCTTCATGTCAGATTAATAACTGAACAGCATGTTGTGTTTTTATGCTTATAACGAGGACCAGCGTTCTATTTTCCAATATTGTTAAGAAGGTACCCCCTGCAACATTGAATTTCACTTGCTAAGTAAGTAGTGTAGCCTTTTCCTCTCCAGATAATGTTTAAACTTTCTCTCCCAGGTTCTTGACAGTTTAAACTCTTTAGACTTCTCCTGTGTTCTCCTTTACTTCATCCCTGTGCATCGAAAAACATTTGATACAAGAACATAGGTGTTGTGATTAATTTTCTATAATACCTTTGTTTTGAATTCTCTCTTCAGTTTGCTATAGTAAGTGTGGCTACTATTTTTTTATTTCTTAATGTTTTATATTTTAATGCCATCTATTCATTATTCATCTGATATGCTCATATTCTCTAAGTTTTTCAACTTTGTTTCAAATCAGTAATGATATTTACTACCACCACCACTACTACTACTACTACTACTACTACTAATAATAATAATAATAATAATAATAATAATAATATAATACTGTGTTTTACCCATGACATTCAAATGCTCACCTATAGAATGCTCATAACAATTGAAAGTACCAGAAATTCATACAGAAAACTGAAGCAAATGCAGCTTAAGCGATTATCTACATACCACAGGTACTAAGAAGCAAATTTTTGCTCAAAACTAGAAACTCTTATTAGAGGTTTTATGAAACTTATCATTTATACCTGGTCCAATCCAAATACTTATCTAACATATGAAATAATTCACATTCTTTGGAATAGGCAAGTTTACAAGGTCTGTAAAACTTTTGTACCTACACTATTCGAAAATATTGTCCACCTGAGCAATTACTTTCCACTGGATATATTCTTCATTTTATTTTATTTTTTTAATATATTTTACATTTTTCACACACACACACACACACACACACACACACACACACACACACACCGAGAGAGAGAGAGAGAGAGAGAGAGAGAGAGAGAGAGAGAGAGAGAAGTTTTTTTGATTTGCAATACCTTAGTGGCTAAGATTGTTGCATATTTCCTTAAGTGTATCTCAGCCTGTTGAGAATTCTACATGTTTAATTAGATTATTTGGTTTTTGATATATAGTTTCTCGTATTATTAGTCCTCTATTAGATGTGTAGTTGTGAAAATCATTTTTGCATTCTTTAGGCTGCCATTTTGTTCTATTGATGGTGTCCTTTGCCTTACAGAAGCTATTCAGTTTCATGAGGTCCCATTTATTAGCCAGGAATGGAAAGTAAGATATGCTATCAATGTCAATTCTCTGAAGAAATTTAAAAAGATAGCAGAAGGTGGAATGATGTTCCATGCTCATGGATTGATGCAATCAATCTAGTAAATACAACTATCCTATCAAAAACAATCTACAGGTTTAATGCAATCACCATAAAATTCCAGCAGAATTCTTAATAGACATTGAAGGAATAATACTCATCTTCATATGGAAAATCCCCCACAAAACTCAGGATAGCTAAAATAATCCTGAACAACAAAAGAACTTCGCAGGGTTCTGATTGTTCCCAGGGTCTCATCCCTGATTTCATGCTGTACTAAAGAGTTATAGTAATGAAAACCACATGGATTTGGCATAAAAATTGGACACATTGATCAATGGAATTAAGTCAAAGACCCAAGCATAAATCCACACACCCATATACACCTGAATTTTTTTATAAAGAAGCTAAAAATACACAATGGGGGAAAAGAGCATCTTCAACAAATGGTGCTGGTCTTACTAGATGTTTGCATGTGCAATAATGAAAATAAATCCATATTTATTATTCTTCACTCAAATCCTAGTGGTTGAGAGACCTCAAAATTAAACCAGATAAAATGAACCTGATAGAAGAGAAGCTAGGGAATAGCTTTGAATGCATTGGTCCAAGTAACTTTCCTGTCAAATCAAATTTTTATCACTGAAATATTTGGAACGCTTTATATAAAATATCTCCAGAAGTTGTGTTCAGAAGACTAACCAAAGTTGATGAAATAAAATGATGGGTGGAAGGGTTCTGCATTTCATGCACTCTTTTTCATTGTTTTAAGGGTATCATGAGAGTTTTTTCATAATTGTCCTCCCACAATTTACTATACATATTCATCACAAGAGACTTTCACCTCCCAAGAAACTCATACTCTGATGGAATTGAGACTAGGTAGCTGTTCCAGCTTTTTGCCAAGATGTAAATACACCCAGATCTCAGTGCTTGTCAGCTTTCTCTCTGTGATAGATGTCATTTGACTTATGATGTGTACACACACACACACACACACACACACACACACACACACACACACGTGTCGCCATGGGTAATTTAGTCAACTAGAAATGAGAATGAATTGTCTGTTCCATTAGTGATCTCCAGTGCTGGTAGTATTTAGGGTCAGGCATGTTGTCCTTTAGAGTTCAGATAGTAAGGATTTGGTCTGAATGAAAACAATGGAAATATAAAGCAACTGCTGCAGTAATGTCATAAAAATAATGTCACTGTCACTTCACACTTCATCTGTTCTCATTGCTCTTTAAACTATGAATTTCTTATGGATTCATTTCCTCAAATGTCACTCTTTAATCTTTTTTATTCTTTGTATTAAAATAACACTCAATATGGCAATCTTCATCACACAGTTTTTTAATTATATTTTGCTGCCTTGTCAAAACTATTTTTTTTTTATTTCCTCTGTCAAATGGAAGGTATGTTATTTTCTCTTCAGAAAAAAAAAATGTAAGGATTTAAGAATCTCAACATAAACTGTAGCCTACTCTACTGTGCTGCTTGCCTTCCCTGTGTAGTTATCTTACCTATTAGCTATTACTACCCTCTGCTTAGAATGGGGTTTCATATTATCTAAGCTTATATGCTATTTTCTGCAGATGTCCACACCTATTCATTACTTTCCTCATAAATATTAATTCTTTATATCTGTACAGAAAGAACCCTGAGGGATTGGAGGTAATTATTTTTTTCACTAATGGCTCTCTGCATTTATTGGTATAAAATATTTGGATAAGCAAGCTATTAGTCAAAACTAAAATCCCTGTTTGCTTTAATTTTTGTACTATAAATAGAATGTCTGCCAGAATTCCTTTGGAGATAATTTTGTCTTAAAAAATAAATACTATGTGATATGACTGTCAAAAACACAAATGTAATAATAATGTTAATAAAAGTGATAAGCACTCACTTTAGTTTGTGGCAATAAACATATTGGATTTTAAAATATATTTGATTAACTTGTTTTTTCTCCGTAGAAAAGAGATTGCAGAGGGTATTTAAGTCTCTTGTTTTGCACTGATGATTTAATTAATCTAAAACACAAAAGTCCAAGGTGCACAACATGGACCTATGGAAGTGTTTACACTTACAGTAAGTACCGAACATTTTTCCTTTTTCATCTGTGTGTCAGAATCCATTTCAGAAATGACAACCAAGACCTTTGTGTACTGATTAACTCTATTTATTTATGGGTAGTCAGATTGGTGCCTTGTTCCAGGAAAAAAATATATGCTGACAGCCATTCAAGATATAACTGAGCAGTATAAATTAGGAGTAAGCAAAGAAAAGGGGGAAATAGAATATATATATATATATATATATATATATAAATGAAGCATTTGGTTTTTGATTAACGACAAATGACTTAATTGACATCAGCAGGTAGTATATTTTTTTAGTCACTGAGGATGCTTTACAGGGAAGTTTTGAAAAACAAATGTATAATTATTATTTTTAAAATTAAAGATCTAATAAGAAAGCACCATTTCTATATTAGCTGATAATCATACATCTATGTCTTAGTTTAGTCACCTAAGGAATGCAGGAAGCAGCAAAGCAGTTAGGAAAAAAGTAGATTTCTCTATTCTCTATATTTTACGGATTATTCTAGAGTTATAAGAGATGGTGCAGCACTGAAGAGCATTTCCTGATCTTGCAGAGAACTGAGGATTGATTCCCAGCACTCACATGGTACACAGCCAGCTCTATCTCAAGTCCCAAGGGATCATCAGATGTCCTTTCTGCTCTCTGGGGGCACCAGATGGCCACATGGTGTCCATATATACAGTTAGATTAAGCCTTCATATACATTTTTAAAAAAACAAAAACAAAAAAGTAAATTTTATCAAGAGTTTATTCCTAATTTTAACTATGTGTTTACCTAATTGAGTAATATTTTGAATCTACTAAGGTAATACGTCAAGTAAGAAAAAATTAAATAAAGATATACTCAAAGTGTTAACAGTTTTAACACTTGGAGCATATAACATGTAGATATTCTATATATCATTTCTAGGACTACTGAGATTTTCTTTAAGTTTTACAATGTCTATTTTTATGTGTAACATAAAATGAACAAAGAAATGTTTTTATAAAAAATAAATTAAAGCAAATAATGTAAAAACAAAAAAACAAAACAACAACAACAACAAAAACAAAACAAATAAACAAACAAAAAACCTAGGTTGGTTCCAAGATGTTAGAGTATATAGTAGACATGCATACTTACAAACCCCAGGAGCACTCATACACAAATAGTATGACTCATACATTCAACTTTGCCATAATTGGTCTTAATGTCAACCATGTTCATTGAGTGTTGTGAAGCTTATTTTAACTTCTTGCTTGGATAGATATACTTCCTATTTAATCTTTTACATTGGTAAAAGATTACATTGGTATATTGTAGCAATCTCAAGGTACAAACATGTTCAAAACTGAACAGTTAGTTTAATTTATCTTCTAAATGATAGCCTAAAATCATTTATATCCATTTTTTTACACCTCAGCTGTTATTACTTTATTGGACAATTTAGTATAAAAATTCCTGTCTTCGTATTCCGCCATGAAAATAGAAGATTTTGAATACTTCCAATTACTTCCGTCACTATCACCTTAACCTAAGCTATCACTTATATATCTTGCATTTCCTCTAACTTTTATCTTTGTGATCTCATGGTATAGTCTAAAGAGAACAGTTAGCATGCTACTTTTAAACTACAAGTTATGGCATTAGAGAGATAGCTCAGTGGGAAAGGTTTGGCAAGTCTATGACCCAGGGTTTAATTCCCTGAACTCATATGGTAGAAAAAAGAACTGATTCCCACAGGTTATCTTCTGACTTTCATATGCATGCTATAGTATATAATCACTCTTCCACATATTCACATCCATACATACCCACAACAAAATAAATACATATAAATTAAAACTTAGATCACATCAACATTCTACTGTAGGAACATCAAAAGTCTGCAGTTATCCAGATCTTGTTCAGAGTATAGAGTCCTTACAATGAACTTGTAGGGATTCCCAACCTTGCTTGTCTTTTTTGTTACTTTTCGGTCCTGACTTTCTACTAGATTCCTTCTTGTTTATTCTATTCCAGGCTCACTAGATTCTTTGTTCTTCATTGACCCCACAAGCCATGGGGATTTTGCACTGGCTTATTCATTTGCTAAAAATGTATTTTCTCTAGATATACATATAAAGCAAACTCCTTTATTATCTTGTAAACCGTTTCATAGATTAGCCCTGTTAAAACAATGAACTCTAACCTACAGCTGATCTCATTCTTCTACTTCCAATACTGTGACTAATTTTAAAGAAACTGTATCAACCAACTTTTAACACAATCTGTAATTTTTACATTTTACTTTATGTACATAAGATGCTTATGTGGCCATTTTTTCTCTCTAGATTGCAAGGACTTTTTCACTGATATAATTTAAATGTAGACTGGCTTTTAAAATAGTTAATAAATTTGGCTATGTATATTGAAGTTTCTGAAGGATTAAATGTCTAGATTCAATTCACAAGAGGAAGATTGAACAGATCCTACTTCAAGGGCATGAAATCTTTGAACTATTCCACAGGGTTATGATTAGTACCTCAAGAGAAGTATAACTACAAATAACTGAGAAATTGTGTTCAGTAAAAGAAGAAATAAAAAGTTCCCTGAAGGAATGACTGACCTTGGAGGATGGGTGAGATTCCAAGTTTGTGAGACAAAAGGGCATTCCAGGAAGAAGAGTGAGCAGACGAACAGAGACTGACTAGTCAAAAAGGGCCCAGAAGAGTGTCCAGGAATGTACCAGAGGGATTAGCTATGGCTTGCTCTGGGAAGTCTCAAATTGGGAGTGGGAGGGGTGGGAGGTGGGGGTGGTGATGACATAACATTTAGATTAGTCACTAGGTAGCTATTTGGCATCATTTTAGTAGCGGAGTGATAGCATTAAATGTAATTTTTGGGAGGATCAATAAATTAGTTTTGAATGGAATTAACTCACAAAGGGAGATGTTAAGTTAAGAGAGTACAAGCATCTATGGTAGCCAAAGAGAGGAGTAATGTAGGCTTCCTGGAAGTTAATAAAATGCAAGAGGAAAGAGAGGACATTGTGGAGGCGAAGAAAATCGAATGGCTATAAAATTAGAGCTGCCCTGGTTTAGTAGCTAAATGTGGTAATCAAGGTTTTGAGTGAAACTTTAGTAATAGCCTTCAGAAAATCAGAACTAATTTAGGAGACTGTGTCCTTTTCTTAGATATTGTATTTATACTAGTGAGAGATGCAGGTGAACAGAAAAACAGCTTTCCATTTGGCCTAGAGAATAGACATCTTTCTAGAATTCTGCCATTTCATTTACATAGATAGTTCCCTATCTGTACACATATACCTCTACACACACACACACACACACACACACACACACACACACACACACACACACACACACACAGGCATAGTGTAAGGGCCAGATATCCCTATATACCCTGAATAGCAAGAATATATTTTGTTTAACCTTTTTAAGCATTGGTTTGATTCACTGAGTGTCCAAGGTACAGATTTCACTTTCTGCTGCTTTTATTTATGTTCTGTTCCCCTCTATCAACCATAGTTGAACATCTCTGCTTAAACATAACTCCCAGCAGCATTTGTTCTTCAGGAATACTAACTCCTAAGGAACATTAACAGCTGTAGTTGCCCTCCTCCCTGGTGCTGCTTTTTATTACCTCGTTCCTCTTCGACTAGGTCAGGACAGGACTACGAAAAAAATGCCTTAATTGCCACCATGATAGGAATTGAATTAATCTACAGCAGATGAAGAAGGATAATGAAATCATTTTCTTTTCTCTTGATGGTCTGTGCAGCGTCATCTCTTCTGATACACTTGAGTGTGTGACCTTTCAAACTGACAGGATGTTCACTGCTGGTGCTGTTTAAAGACATCTATCTCTGCACAGAAAAATGGAAGCCAGACATCGAAGACCGACTCATATTTGTCTGTGAATCAAGCTGTCATTTTTGTTCTGCCGGAGTCTGTTATCATGTCTGGACAAGTAATTATTCTCTAGGTTAGGTTCTTACAACCTTGAATTTTTAGGAAAGTCCTTGAGAGTGAACGAAGTCACTTTCCTGAGGCTATGGTCTCTGCATATTAGTGAGTTATATGGTGTCTTGGCAGCTATAACAGCTATTAAGCATCTAGACAATTAAGTATGCAGTTCTTTTAACTTTGCGGGAGTTTTGTCTCCATCTGTTTCCTCTATTCATTAAAATCTTTATCTAGTTCTCCTACTGCATCGAGGCAACTGGCAGTTCCTTAGTGGGAGCTGGGACATCAAGGCCATGGTGGCAAAAGAACAATACACCCTCTAGTGCCCTGCCTGTTCAAACTGGAATCATAAAGTAGGAAGTAAAGAACTCATAACTCTCCTTTGTCCTTGCTGCAAACAAGGTAACTCTTGTATGTTGCTGAAGCAAACCCAGCAACAGTGAGACGAGGTTACGTTGGTGGCAAAAGACATCTCAGTACTAGGAATGCAAAACCCAATCCAAACTGATGCATCTCCTCTGAGTTGTTAAGCATATCAACTCTGAATTCAATAGTTCCAAGTAAAACCTTAGGTCAGTTTTCAGGGGAGAGAAATTCTTGGTGAGAGACTTAATAATGCATAAAGAGCCTGACAGCTCCTACAGAATTCTGTTTGAAATTGAGAATTTCTAGAATAAAATCCTCATTACCTCTCAGAAGAAAAATCAGTTTTAAGAAGTTAGACAGTGATTTGGTCACAGGTATTTTACTGAAATTCAAGGTTGGATGTCTGAAGACAGTGAATCCCAACTCCTTGAGGAAGCTGTCCTCCTCCACTCTCATGCTCATCCACAATCAGACATTCCCAAGCAGAAACCCATTCCACCTTTCCCTGGTTCCCAGCAACAATCTCTCTGTTTCTGAACCCATCAGAACCAGTATACTCTGGCACGTTCACTGCAGTTTTAATCTTGAGACTATCCTTAACAGTATAAGGTCATGGCCTAGCACCCAAGAGCATCCGATTTTTATTGGAAGGAACAGGAAGATTAGAGCCACCAGATAAGGGTGAAATGAAAGGCAGCGTTCTGCCGTGAAGAAGGACAGCAGAGATCAAGGGGCTGAGAGGGCCACATGCTCATCTCTGAAGGGTTTGTGAGTCTGAACATTCTCCATTCTATATTTCTGGATAGGTGAGAGTCCTGTGTGCCTCTGTCATTTAGACATGTGTGGTTCAACGGAACTTGAAAATTGTTGGCACCAATTCATTGCATAAAATAATGGGTTTTGTTATGACTTTCATATTGAATTATTAGGGCACCATTAAAACAAAATGAGCATGCACAGTTATCTCAATTTTTTTCCTAAGCGAATGTAAGAGAGATACTGAATTGAAGAAATGCAATCTCAATGAGAAAACTAATCACCCTGAAGACTATATACTCAAGATAAATGGGTATTTCATGTAGGGTGATAGCCTCATCTAAATATTTCGTAATAAAAACAACATAAACAAATAGAAAACTCAGTTCAGTCAAAAATTAACATCACCATGGCTGTTGTGTATGCATGTCCTTATGGTGCCTGTATTTGACAGCAGTCCCTGAGTGCTACCATGTGAAAGGAAAATTCTTATCCAGGATTCTTGAGTCCCAGGGATCTACCATTTGGGGGACACTTGCAGAATAGCTGCATGATGTTGCTCAACACCATTCTTGCCTATGTCTTTTCTACTCGGGACTATAGCAGGCAGCTGTACACATAGCTCTTGGATGTATAACGCAGACAAGAGTAAAAGTTGGTCTTCTGTTAGAAACTCAATGGTTGAGTATCGGCTCTGAAAGACTGATTACTTCCTGTGGGGAGTCTTTTGTATTGCGTGATTTAAACAACTTACAGATGTGAGAATGAAATGAGAACATTTTCACCTGCTTTTTGTTTTAAAATTTCTTACATCAACAAATTTTTCTTCCTAATCTTTTTGTTCCTTAATCTTCTGATTAAAGCTTTTTTTTTTTTTTAATGGGTTTAAAGTGTTTAACTATTCAGGAAAAAAAACTCAAGATTTTGAAATTCTTTTAGGGATTTTCTTTTCCACCAAAGAAAGTAGGCAAGAAAAATAGGGTAACTGGTTGAGGTGATTAGAAAAGCCAGAGGGCTGTCTTTCAAAACTGCAATTGTCAAATGCAGATTGGTCCTCAAGATAATTCAGGGTTCTTTTCTTTGTGGCACTTTGTTCTGTGCTTCAAAGGGAATCATTGCATTGGGGGATAGAAATGGCATTAATTGAGTGTCACAGTGTCTCTCATCCAATCCTCAGGAAAGGTTTTTGTCTTTGGAATAAGGGTTAGGGTATGTGGAGGTCATATGTGAGGTGAGGGCAGGTATATGCGTCTTGAGGTGCCAGGCACTGCTGGGCACTGCTGGGCACTGCTGGGCACTGCAGTGCATGCTATGAGCTAAAATAAACTTCAGGACAGACTTGTCTAATCGTTGACTTTAAAAGGTAATTTTGCAGTTGAAATCTGTTCTCAGAAATCTGGAGGCATAGAGTAAATGCCCTTCCAATGTCGTTACATTTGAGTTCTGCTCTCTGCTTGGGTTCTGTTTTCTCTCTTTTGAAACTTATATTCTGAAGTACAGGGACATGTGTAGGATAGACTTGTTTTAAGACATAGACATATATGATAAGCCCACTTTGTTTTATGAGTGTGCTGCAGTGAGTTTCCAGACTAGTGTTTCAGAATGATGTTTGAGTTGAGCTGTCGGGACTCAAAGTGGTTCTTTGAATACACAGCAGTAAGTTTTACCTAAAGTCGCTTCCTCTCACGGATGTTACCTCAGCCTATTGTGTAACCATTGCCCTTGGCTTGTGAAAGGACATGTCTGTCTTTGCTCTTGATCATGCCATCTGCCCACAGACGGGAAGTTTCCAGGCCAGTAATTCTGTTTTGCAACATTCACAATTTTGCTAACCCCATAATGTAGCAGGAAGAATGCTATTGTATAACATACAGATTACTGTCTGCAAATCTGTTGGGAGTTGAGCTGGCCACAGGGGGTCCTTTTAGAGAAGCTGATATTGAATATTTCCAAGGTAGAAGCAGACTAAGTACTAAGAAGCAGTACTAAGGAAATCCCTGACCAAGGGCACTGACTGATCCTACCTGCGTGGACATTACATTCATGCCCTACAAGCAACTGATACAGAAAAACCCTTCTTGTCTGCCTCAGAAATGACCCTGTGATGAACTGACGACTTCCAGTGAGAGCTAAGGGCATTTTCCAGACAGTGAATGAAGAAATCCTTCTAAATGCCACCGCTGTGGCTTCAACCCAGGTCCAAAAAAATAGCTCTGCTCCAGTCATGTCAGTGGAAGATAGTCAAGATCTTTCTCTCTCCCTCTTCAGCACTGGGGATTTTCTAGTAAGTCATAATTCAATCCTTCATTAGAGGGAAGAAAAAATGTAAATTAAAAAATATCTCAGCCAAGCCATTCCCAGCAGCAATAACAGAAATGTCTGCTGGCTGAAGAAGAGGCCGCCAGACTACTATCAGAGCCTCTCTGTTTGCTATCAGTTTAGACCACAATTAATTTAAAATTTCTACTTCCAAAGTAAAGTGAGGGAATACAATAATCCCAATTTACTTTTTTAATAAAAAGCTTAAGTGGAAAGAGTCCACTGGGGATGCTCAGCCTGGGCCAAGGTAATTCAAATCACGGGGAGAGAGGCTCCATTTAAAATGCACAGTCACAGGGCAGCCAGTGTCTCTTCCCAGAATACTTCCTCTGGGCTTACGCCGATTCTTTTATCTTTTTCCTCCCTTCTTCTGTTTTTTTGTCGATTTTTGTGCGTGTTTTTTTTAAGTGAAGTTGGACTTGCAAACACTAGCGGTAATTGCCTTAAAAGAAAAAGCAATTGCAAAGAACCAGGAAGCTGTTTTCAAAGAATCCCCTTCAAAAGCTGGAGGCAACAAAGGAACCAAGATGAGGATCCCGATTGCACCCAGCATACAAAACATTCACCCAGAAACTAGGATCTCCCTGAGTCAGTGTGGTGAGTTTTGTGCACAGGAGAAAGGATGGATGGAGAATTTGGTTATTCAGACTAATGAGAGGAAGGAGTCTCTTGTTTATGATGTCAGAGGATGTGGTTAAGGCCAAAGGAAGCTACATATCACAGAAGGTCACGGGGACCATGGTTAGAATGAATTATCTGGAATTTCTGTCCTGTTTAAATGATAAGATAAAGACAGAACCATTTCTGAGGCACAGGACCTAGTGTGGCAGACCCGTTACACAAGGCTCTTCCTGGAACACAGGATTAGCAGAGCCAATGAAACTTGGTACAGGATGCAGAAGAAACAAGCTACCTGTCAACATCCTAAGGCCATCTATAATGGGTAGAATCCTTATGTAGTCCATCTGCAGACAATGCCAATCACATCTCTTATCTCCATGACAACACAGAGTTCTGTTTTGCTTTCACATTTTTTACCTATTTTCAGACCTCCACATTCTGTCATTGTATATGATCATGTGCCAATATCTCTAACATCCACCTGCGACGCCTTTGCTACACATATTTCATCCCTCTACTCCTGTATCAGCAAGAAATAATGACTTCCAAATTAAGGTTTGTCTCCTTATCTCCCCAAAACTCAGCAGTTACATAACTGTCTGCCAAAAATCACCTGAAGTTCCTAAAGGTACCTGAAATTAAATATCATATTCATTATTAAGTACATGCTTTGGAGCCTTGCCTTCCTTATTTTCATTTTATTATTTTGCCCCTTCAACTCTTCTTGCAGAAACTGTAAACTCCCGTGTGACATACCTGAGGAGGAGCTTTGGGCTGGATGAGGAGCTGAAGGTGGAGCTCTCATTGCATTAAAGGAGACACAACATGAGAGCACACAGGAAGACAGCAATTCTGTACAAGTCAAGAGCCTGGAGCTAAGGATGAAGCCCACCTTGATGGCATCCTAAACTTCTCAGACTTTAAAGCAATGAGAACTCTACTGAATCATTCAACTGTGTTTTGCTCCGATAGCCCCCCATGGGCCAGTTCCCTGTGTATCTGGTCAAAACAAGATAAAGACCAAGCACAGATTTTTGACCTTTCTTCTCACTTGACTTGCAAATTTTATTACTTTCTAAATTTGCATCGAATGTCCCTTTATCAAATTTTTCAACGTGCCCTCATTTTTTTCCATCCCTCTGCCACTTGTCTAATTCGGGTCTTAGTCTATACTATCTGGATCATTTTAATAACCTAAAAGATGACCTCTGTACATTCAGGCTCTCCTCATTTGCACCACACCCCCTGCTCAAACCTTTATAGTGATAATTCACCAATCCTTGCAAAATGTTAATTTAACTATGCTGTGAACTTGCTTGAAATCCTTCAATGTCTTTTCACCATTTTAGGAAAATAAGAGGAGTAATAATTTCATATTAAAACTTATTTTAATGTTTGACCTTTGTCATTCCATGCCATGCTGTGCTATGCCTGACTTGTACTCCCCTAGACATATTGCATTTCCTCATATTTTGTTGATCATCTCTACAGCTCCCTGGATTTGAAAGGTTACCTTCTCTAAATTAGCTTAGAATTTTTTTCTTTCAAAATATAGTTCAAATGTTACCTTGTCTGTAAAACACTTTTAACCCTTTCTTTCTGACTTCTCTTATTTCACAAAGCATTTTATTTTAACATGTTGAAATTATTAAAGATGGGCAGGATGGAGAAATCATTTAAGTGATAGAACTGTCAAAGATAAAACTTTTAAAAAAATAATTTTACTCTGTCCAAATTCCCAGAATAAAGCTAATACTAATATCTACATCCTTTAATAAATGCATAATCTCAGTGGTAATGTATTATAATTTATTTCTAGTCCTTTTACTGAATTAAATAGTCCTCAGGCTTTCTTTTATCTGTTGATTAGAAGAAGCAGAATAGAAAATATTTTAGGGGCATTCATATTGAAACATTTCAGTATTCAGGCAGATATTTTTGGTATCATCTCAAAAAATTGTTTGCCTACCTGTTATTCTCCATATTATCCTACAGAAGTACAGAGAGTCACATGAAGTAACATTAGATATAAAAAATACATATTTACAAGATTACATGAAACTGAAACTTGTTTGTGTTTCCACAGTTTGTTCAGAGGTCAAGGTCACCTTGACTATTGGCTACAAAATAATGGTTACCAATGGTTTTTGTCTTGTGCTAATGAGGAGAATTTTGGTAAAAAATACCTGAATTATCCAAATTTTATCAAGGGATTTTCGATGTATCTTTAAAAAATAATCTTATCTATGACCAAAGCCTGGGAAGATACTGTGCAATATACTGATATTTGTATTACAGGAGTCTGCCAGATTAGATCCTAGCATTATGTAAGTCTAAGTAAACTAGATTTGGCTACACCTTGATATCTGACTTCTATTCCATTTATCTTTGAGGTCAAGGATCTGGGGATAAGGTTATTTCACCAGAAAGAATTACAAGTTATTTCTTTGAAACTACTTGGAAAAGATTATTATTTTAAGGGAAGAGAAGTCTTGCTTGGATAGGGACTGCTCCTATATCTGGCTTTGGAGACTCAGACCATCTGTGCAAGATGCTCCAGCATTTTGGAGTTTTAGAAAAGTTAAACAACAAAAGGGAGTTTGGGTTTGGCCACATCAGTAGCCTTATGAAAAGAAATCATTTTCTGGTAGTTCCTTTGTCAAAACAAATATCTTCCTGTAAGTTCACTCAGTGCTCCTTTGGATTGTTCCAGATTCCATCCATACTAGGTCAAAGCAGGATACACAGAGGTCACATGTACAGTGTGTCAATTCAGGATGTCCAGGATGGGTAATTTTGATTATTAACTTGATTGCTTAGGAAACTTTCAAGGATGCAGGTTTTGGGTATGCCTATGATGAAATTTCCAGTGAGAATTAGGTTAGGAAGGCTTTGCTTGGACCTAAGCAGTAGAATAATCATTTGATTTCTTAAAATGCTTATATTGTTGGAAGGTAGAAAAAGGTAGAGGCTAGACAAAAGAAATAGGATCTGGCATCATATGCTACATCTTGCTCTGGCTTCCTGTTCCGTTTTCCCTTTCTTCTATGTTCTGTCTGCTATAAAGAAATTCTTCAACAACCTGCACTGTAAACTTTTGCAGCAAAACAGGTTTGGAAATGTAGATCTAAATAATCATGGATGAATCTTCTGAAACCATTAACCAAAATGAACATCTTTTCACTTATGTTGATTTTCTTGGATATTTAGTCAAGTTGGTAAAATGCTGATACAGTACCGAAGACAACTGTAGCATCAGCATTCCAAAGCCAGAGAGTGGATGAGGCATGCATGCACTACGAGAGAATGCCTTTGGAAGAATTTCAGTAGAAAAAGTAGAAACAATGAGAGTTGATTTCATAATTAAAACAATGTTTCAAAAATCAAAGTGAGTGAAAATGTTCTGTAAATATAACTTTATTTGCCAGATGTAATTGTTTTCTAGGAGGCTTACTGCTCACCATATCTAGTCCTTTCTGAACTGTGGCTGGCTGATTCAATTCGGTTGTTTTGGCTCCAAGCTGACTGATTCAAACTGTTATCTCTCTGCTTCTCACTGAATTCTTCTGCTTATTGCCTCTAAGTGCCACAAAAGGAACTTCGCTGACTGCACTGACTGAGCAAACTGAGTGGAACTCAAAAGAGCTCAACTACTCTTCACTGCATTGCCTGAACTCAACTGAACTGAACTCACTAAATTGTCCTCTATTCCTGACTCACTCTGCATGCTCTTAAGTTGTCTCTCTTTCCCGTTTATTCTGTGAGGTGGATATAGCCTACCTCTGACTCATTCTGTGAAATGTTTTTCTCATTTGCCAATTTGTCTGCCACTCAAGTAGACATCACATTCAAACATGGCTGCTTTCTTTAACAAACAATCTTTACCTTCCCTATTTGTGATTAAAGGTATATATTAAGTGCTTATCTGTATCCTACACCAGGGAGATTAAAGGTATCTCATTTCAGCCAGATCACACAGACCTAGAAGGTCTTTGGATACGATTCCTTGTCAGAGCAGCCATGTTGCTGGATTAAATTTCCCTTGTAACTTTCAGGTTTGAAAGTGGAACTTTACAGCAAAATGCATGTGACCCAAATATGGTGAGGTTTTGAATAAATATCATTCAGCTTTACTTAAAATTTTATAATTTTTATCTCTTCAATTTTGGTTAACCAAGTCCAATAATACAACTGATTCAGCAGGTTTATCTCCCAGAACAAACATGTCTTTAAATACTGAAAGGCCATTACTATACATATGTTGTGCCATCTACTTAATATTGGATTAAGAAAAATTTTTATCTCTTTCCTTGTTTGGTCTGAATTGTTTAAATGTCATTAATAGCATTAAGCTGTGAAATTTAAACATTTCATCTATCTTTTAAAAAGGATTGACCAGTGAGTGTAACTTGTTTATTGGTCCATGTGAAGTAAGCTGTTAAACTGGGTAAAATTTTTCAGAAATTTAGACTGTTTGTAAGAAAAAAATACCATATACATTTATCATCTTTTAATATATGTTGTTGATAATCAGGATTAAGCATTTAAGAAATAATTCTCAGTTCATCATTAAAAATTGTAATATACGTATAGTGTGGCTACTCAATCTAGTCATTTGTGCAGCATACAACACAGTAAGGGTTGTTCATTAAGCAAATTTACTTTTCTTGGTAAACAAAGATTATTTCCTCTACTTCTGACACAGAAAATGTTCTTCAAAATCCAGGCACAAAAATGTTTAGGGATATTTCACAATTATTTGACTGCTAGAAGAGAATGATGCCAGAATGCTGAAATGTCATCTCTATAAGATGAAAAAAACATGTTCATGCTAATGTTGATAATTATTAAGGGAAAATGTTGTATCTACTTACATTTTTGCATAGGGATTTTTCTACCTTTGCAAGAGATATTATCATAGACTTACCGTTATATTTCATAAAAATGAATTTAAGAGGTAATTTATTAATGTTTTCTTCAATATCAGATTGAAATCAGTTTCAAGATGTAGAATAAAATGTACTGACATTTTCAAGCTACAAAGAAAGGATAGAAATTAATAATTTGTCTATTAAAATATCTGCCTTGTATGTATGACTTTAGTTGAAATATTAAAAATTTTAAATAGCACTCATCACAAAATTATATTTCCTGTAAATGTGTAAGGTTTTGTGATTCGACATTATTTCAGCACAAAATCTATTCTCCTGCAAAGCAGTGCATGTAAAACACAGCCAACCCCATCTTCACCCTTTTCTCCTTATGGCCTACCAGTTAAAACTTATTACAGATGCATATCCTCCTTACACATACGTATACCAAAGATTTTAGATTTAGAAGTAATAGATAAGAACAGGCAAGAAACAATGAATAGAAAACAGGGTGGCTGGATTTTATTTTTCCCAAGAATAAACCTTAGAATGAATATACAGGCTAAGGATCCACCCTTAACCAATTTCAGAAAGCCTATCTCCATATTCAAAGTATTGAAGTTTCCAAGCCAATGCATGGCATAGGCAGAAACTTCCAGAACCACAACCCATTCTGTGTGTTGAAGGCACACAGCTCTTTGTGTGTCTTGCTCTTATGTTGGTGACCTAATGAACTTTCCCATTCAATCTTTTAAGATTTGTTTACTGACAAATGAGAGAACAAACTTGTCCACTTAAAAATGGTCAAAGAAATCTCATGTAGAGAACGTAAATCTCCCTTTTGCTATCACTACCACTGTAAAACATATGTTAACCAAAGCCAGTTGGTTAGGCATAGATGAACACCAAAAGAGCCTCCATGGTGTTTCATCCCGATGAAACAAAAGAGATCAGGTTTTTCAGTCATCAAATATTTATAACATTTTCAACAAGATCCTTTTCTATCATGAAAAATGCTCGGTTTTTGTTTTTTCTTCTCAGATGTCTTTTCAATGTGAAGATAATGCTTACATCTAGTACCTGCTATAACTTGTGTCTTCCCCTGCGAGTGAAATGGGCCTTCTGGTGAATGTTGGGTTTGGATGCATATCACTTACCTGGAACAGAAAGGCCCATTACAGAACTGAAATATGTTTGAGGAAGACTCTTACTGTCATGTCCACTGTCTCAGGGAACTGCAGTGTGGGTTTGCAGCTGATCAATGCTCACCAGAGTTACCGATCAGCATCCAAATAGATATTGCTGTGACTCTTAGCTGGCACAGGGTTTGATAAGACAAGTTATTATACATCTGTTTACTACAACCCCAAAGCAAACACTTCTTATTTTTGTACAAATGCTGAAGATACAACATATAGGGAACAAAGAACGTGAACTCAGAGAACATTTAAATAGCTAGCTATTGCTAAAATAGAAAAATATTAATTGAAACGATTGAAAAACAGTTTGCTGTCTTAGTTTGTCTGTGAAGAAACACTATGACCAAGGTAACTTTCATTAAAAAAAAAAAAAGAAAGAAAAGGAAAAAAGAAATATTTAACTGGGGCTGTCTTAGTTTTAGAGGTTCGGACCATTACCATCATGGTAGGAAGCATGGCAGCATCCAGGCAGATATGGTGCTGGAGCAGCTAAGAGTTCTAATCTAATCTTAATCCAAAATCAAACAGGGTGAGATTGCCTTCAGCAGACAGCCAGAGGGGTCTCTTCTGTACTGGGCAGAGCTTGAGCATAGGACCTTGAAATCCACCTATACAATAACAACAAGGACACAGCTCCTAATAGTGCCACTTCCCACTGGCCAAACATATTCAAGCCACCATATTTGGTTTCAGAAAAATGTTTACTAAGAAACTTGTATTTGGTGGAAGTTTTCCATAGTAAGCGAAAATACTAGTGCATAAAGCTCTCACTGAGTATCATGCCGTGAAGCACGCAGAGGTTTGTAGCTATCATACATTCATTCAGACTTCTGGACTGAATAGAGCAGCACTTAAGTTTTGCTTATGTCAGATCTATTTCAAATGTTCGAATTTAAACAAAAAAGTATTTTTATATTTATGAGATTTGCCTACATGCAGCTGCTGTTCACCGCTTGTGTAACTGGTACCTGCAGAGCTCAGAAAGGACATTGGATTTCTTGAAACTGGAGCTAACAGTGGTTGTGATCCACCAAGTGGACACTGGGAACTCAATTCCAATTCTCTGCAAGGACAGTAAGTGCCTGTAAATGGTAAGTCCTCTCTACCTTCCACATGAAATTTTAAGTAATTTCCTTCACTGAGTACTGATTGGAACTGTTTTTTAAATATATGATAATGTTTAATTTATGCTAAATCATTACTTAGCATGTAGACTTGGTTTTAGTTTGATCCAAAGTGTTTCAAGTCATAAGACTTGAAGATCATAGTTTATTCTTTCTGTTTTCTTTTTGTTTATGTTTTAGCTTCCTTTAGTTTCACTCCTTCTATTAAAACAGATTTTTTTCCCATACAATATAAATGAATACAGTTTCCCCACCATCTAATTCTCCCAATTCTTCCCAATCTCCTCTCCCACCTGAAGATAGCACTTACTGATGTTTTATTTGAATTTATCGATTCCTTTAAATATTACTAAAGATCATAAGAGCATACTAACAAATTAGGATTATCTAAGTTCATTCAATTTTTTACTTTTAATATCAATGGTAAGAAATGAGTGAAATATTATATAATAGAACAAAAACAATGCCATAGTTATTACATATTTCTACTTTATTATTGTGACTTCTCAATTCCAAAAGTAGTGGGTAAAAAAATTTACTTTGAACAAGACACTTTAACGTTGTGCCTGCTCTGATGAATGATTTGAAGTTGAATTTCAAACACTTGTCAAGAATGGGACAAAGAAACATGGACTTCGTTTGGAAATCTAGTTGAATTTCAAGATAGATTTCTTAAACTATAATTTTCAAAGCATAAAATACTTCTATTAGTTGTGCAATCTCACAGTTGTGCAACCATCACAATGCTTACTATCATCCAGACAACGATGTTCTGATTTCTTTATATCTTTTGCCATTTGTGGAATTTTTTTATAAATAGAATGGTTTAGTACATGGCCTTTAACTTTGTTGTGGTTGTTTTCAAAGGTGGAATCCATTTCAGTTGCAGGCCCTTGTACATGGTATGCAAACACTCTATCATTGAGCAACATATTCAACCACATACAGTCATCCATGTGCAAGATTTTTCCATTTGTTGTAATACTTTGATGTTTTTCCATTGCAGATCTGTCTTATCATTCTGTTACTTTATATTGCAGGATACTGTTTGATCATTTGAAAACGTCATGTGATCTTTATTTCTTCACCAGTTGATGGACATTGAAAATATTTTTTAGTTTTGACTACTATAGAATGGAGTCATTGCTATTCTCATTTTAATCTTCTTTGAGTGAAGGGTAGTTTTCAATTGTAGTTGATTTTGAGGGATGGGATTGAGAGATGATAATTAGGCTTTATAAAGAAACTGCCAACTTTTCTCCTAGAATATCTATCTGAGATTTCATTTTACTGCCATGTGCAAGTGTTGTGTGGCAAATTTTCCCTGGGAGTACACAACAGACACATACCTGCTTATCCCAGATAGGAAGCCCAGGGCAGAAAAAAGGAACAACTCTACCAACGTTCAGCTTACTGAACCAATGAGTTATATTGGAGTTCCTTGCAGCAGGATGGGTGAGGGGATACTTACTGGAGCAGGGATGACTTAAATGCAGCTGGACCAATTGCTCACCCTGACACAGGTGAGTACTCACAGAAGCTGGAACCCTGGAGCTCTCTGTATGACTTACAGGCAGCACCATAGACATGGGAATTTCCTCTCATCAACTCAGCTTGTCAATCTCTACTGATCAACAGTGGATAACACTTTGATACCTGGGAGAGGGATGCTAGGACACCTATAAGTTTCAACTTTCCCAAACCTTTGAACTTTGCTTATCTGCTGAGCTTAAGAACCTCCTCCCTTCCTCCTGAAAAAAAATGTTTCAGTTTAAAGAAACCTGCTGTTATCCAACAAATAAGACTTCTTGTTTCTCAACACTTTGGCTTACATTTGACCTTAATAGTAATTTTTACGTTATTTATTTATTTACTTTGATGACATCATATACCACAAGGCATGTATGACAGGCAAGTGTGATGATTATTCTTGGAAATACATCTGGAATTAACTGAACCTTAAGTGGCTGGGTAAAGCTGTGAATTATTTTTCTTAATTAAACCTTTTGAAGAGGAAAGATACACCTTTAATCCAGATCTTTTGAGGTAGAAAGATATACTTTAATATGGGTTACACATTCTGGTGTCAACCTGCATGAAGGACACAGAAGGAGTTTTTTCTCTGCCTACCTGCCCTAGCTATTGCTAGCCATTAGAATATACTTCTTTGGGATTCCAGCATATACTGAAGATCATTTGAAACATCCTGCCTCATGGAGTGATCAACTACAGGATTTTCGAGCTTCCCTTTGGTAGGCAGTCATTATTAGACCAACTATACCACAGCCTGTAGGATGTGTGTGTGTGTGTGGTGGGGGGAGAGAATGTGTATATTTGCATATAGATATATATACACACATATATATATACATATATATGAAACCACAATATTTATATATCTGTATGTATATATGTATGTATATCCATTCTGATAGCAGTTTTGTTCCTCTGTAGAGAACCCTGACTAATACAGTAGGGAGCAATTTTCAGGAGTTGCTTCCTTACTTCCACTGTGTGACTCTTGGAGGGCCAACTCAGGGGACCTTTTGTGAGTGAATCAATTGTTTGCTTACCATGGGATTACCTAGCACTACAGTCAGAAAAACTAACCATAAATTTGAAGGTTTAGCTCTAACTTTCCTTATGCAATACTACAGCAGTTTGATTGCTAATGCTTTCTTGTGTATTCTGAAGTCTGGGGTTGTATTTTTCCCTTGCTATTTTCCCTGAATTGCTCTAGTGGTTCTAAGTCTGCTGTGTTCAATCTATGGCTAAATCTGTGGTGAATTGCTACCCCTACACAATTATCGCTGTATGTATCCCCTCTCGCTTTTACGTTTCACTGTTCTTGTTTGGTTATTTTCTTTTTGCTTTTGACAGAAAATATATTGGGAGAGACTAACCAGGTACTGAGCAGGCTTTTAGTAAATCTGCTGTGCTGCACTTAGGATGCAAAGAGAGTGCAGCCCTGGGGAGAGTTACAAAAGTGAATCAGTGGACTGAGACAAAATAACATCCTGGATATTAAGCCTTATCAGCTATTATTTTTGTTTTGAAATATTTTGGATCAAGACTAGGCTACTGCATTTTCTATGCAGGTGCTCTGCCCCATCTCTGTATCATTTTGTAAGATTTCAGTACTCATGTCTTCTACTTCTTTTGTTATTCCTGCAGTATTGCAAATATTTTTCTCTGTCTGATACTCAAATTATACATTCCTAATAAAAGTAGAAGTGGTTTTAATACTACTCTTGTATGAATTTTGATATTTATTCATGGGGACTGGAGAGATAACTGTCAGTAAAGTCTGTGCCATGCCGGAATAAAAAGCATTTATTCGAAAGTAAAATAATCCTATATATAGAAAGGATATCTTTATGTATATATGCAATTCAATATGTATAATGAGACCTGAATCTGATCCCCAAAACTCATGTATAAAAAAACCCAGACAAAGCAAACAAACAAACAAACAAACAAACAAATAGTCCACCACCAAACAAAACAAAACAAAACAAAACAAAATACTCTAGCATGCTTCTGCATTCTGGCAAGGTTAACACTTGAAGGCAGAGAAACACAATTCACTGGGAATGACTGGCCAGCCAGCTTATAATAATTAGCAAGCTCTAGAAATAGTGTGAGATGCTGTTTCAAATGATAAAAAGGAACAAAAAGCCAAGTCACCTGATGAAGAGGCGCCTGCATGCAAACACATGCACTCCCATGTACAATTAAAATGTAAAATTAACTTATTAGTTCTGTTGTAAGACCCCAAAGTGGCCCTACATCAGGAGCGCCACCCACCCAGCAGAAATTGACAAAGTGACCTCTGTAATGGCAAGAGGTTTAACGATCCACGTCCGTGGGGTTGCTCATCCATGCAGGGAGAGGAAACCCCAAATGCAAAAAGCACACAACTTTTATTCGTTACAGAGGGCAGACTTCAGCAACAGGGTTAGCTGGCCTATTCTTATTGGTGGTACACAGGATAAAGGATCTGGTCAGGTATTGGCCGGCCTGCTCAAGGGGCTGTTCTTGGTTCAGTTGGTCATTTTCCTCATCCAGCCTTGTGCCTGGCCTTGGAGAATCACTGGGATAGGGCTAAGTTGGCAGGTCTCTTGGGGCGGGAGGGATGAACTGGGTGGTCAGGCAGGTTCAGGATGACATCTTGCGGTTGTTCTCTGAATTTACCACAGGGAGGGGTAGGGGATCTTTCCGAGAACAGTTGTTATTGTTTTGTCTTAATTAGCTTAGTCAGAATTGCTTGAGTATCTTGATCACCAAAACTTTAACATATCACTGGGCATCCTGACGTCACATGTATCTCTCAGAAAGGTCACAAGTTTGTCATAGGCGTCCTGACCACCAGATGGATTTCTCAATACCTTGTTTTTACTGATTTGTTTTTCACATCTATGAAACTTTATCTCTTCAAACACGTTTATAATAACTTTTGTGAAAATTACTATGTATAGGATTATTTTGACTGTGAATCAATTCTTTTTAACTTTTTCAAACTTAAGCGTCAGTTTTCTTGTTTTGAAAGATCTTGGTAGGACCTAGAGCTTTCAACAAACTAATGTACTTCTTTTAGCAACAGTTTGTGCATTTGTGACCTTACATATGTACTATTCAGATTTTCATGATTAATTACAATAATAGTGACAGTCTCCATAAATTCCCCTCATCAGACCGAGGTTATTATTTGTTAGAATTTCTCAGCATCTTCAATTATAATGTGAAATGTATTTTGCTTATCAATATGATCCATCGTACTTATTGGGTTGGACCCCCTTTGTATACCTTGGATAAATGTATATAACCCATTCGGTGTCTGTTGAAATAGGTTTGTTATTTTTTAAATAATTCTTTCATCTGTAGTCACAAAGACTTTTGACTATACTTTTCTCACAGTGTTTATGCTAGATAGTTTTATGTCAAGTTGACACAGCTAGAGTTATCAAAAAAGAGGAACCATCAGTAAAGAAAATACATAAGACCCAGCTCTAGGCCTTTTTTTTAAATTAGTGATTGATAGGCAAGGGCTGACTTAAGTTAGGACAAGACCACCTTTATAATAGAAAATATTTAATTGGGGCTGACTTACAGGTTCAGAGTTTCAGTCCATTATTATCATCATGGCAGGAAGCACAGCAGGGTCCAGGCAGTCATGGCTCTGGGGGAGCTGAGATTTTTATATCTTTATCCAAAGGAAGCCAGCAGCAGACTGTCCACAAGCAGCTAGAAGGAGGTCTCAAAACCCACCTCCACGTGACACAGGTCCTCAAACAAGACCACACTGCCTAACAATGCCACTCTCTGGGTCAAACATAATCAAACAACCACAAAGGTCTCCTTGCCTATGTGTGGAGTACTATCCTTAGGACAGTAGTTTTGGGTTCTATAAGAAAGAAGGTTACGAAGGCTATGGAACGCCAGCCAGTAAGTAGCATCATGGCTTGTATCAGCTCCTTCTTGTTTGAATTGCCGTCCTGATTTTCTTCCGCGTTATATAGTGATATGGAAGTGTAGGTTCCATGACCCCTGCTCAGTTGATGTCACAGGCCTCACTTTCCCTGAATCCTCAACCAGTTTGCCTCCCATAACTCCTCCTTCCCCCTTTTCCAATGTGCTCCATAACCTTCAAGGGGAAGGGACTGATTAACTTGGGCTCTTTCTTTTCCTAATATTTGATTGTGGATCTCTGTTGTAAGCAGACTCTATGATAACTAGATTAGTCACAGGTCTGTGAATATAGCAGAAAATCATTTGGAATCCTTCCTCTCCTCCTTTCTCTCTCCTCTTCTCCTCCTTCTCCTCCTTCCTTCTGCCTCTGTGTATAAGTTAGGGTTTTACTGCTGTGAACAGACATCATGACCATGGCACCTCTTATACAAACAACACATAATTGGGATGGCTTACAGGTTCAGAAGTTCAATCCATTATCATCATGATGGGAGCATGGCAACATCCAGGCAGACATGATCCCAGAGGAGCTGAGAGTACTACATCTTCATCTGAAGGCTACAAGGGAGGAAAGGTGTCCAGACACCTAGGATGATGGTCTTAGAGCCCACGCCCACAATAACAAACCTACTCTTACAAGGTCACACCTCATAATAATTCTACTCCCTGGGCTAATCATATTGAAACATTACATTCCACTCCTGGTCCCATAGGCTTGGTCAAACACTTGAGTCAATTGGGACTATAGGTAGCCATAACATAGTAACAAAATACATTTAGTCCAACTTCGATAGTCCCCATAATATCAAAATTACATCTTTTTGTTCCAACATCTGGGATCCACACATGATTACCTGGGTTCCCTAATGGGCTTGGATCACATCTCCAGCTCTTCACTCTGTAGCTTTGCAGGCTCTGAATGACTCCATTCCACTGCTGCTGCTGTTCTTGGTGATCATCCCATAGTACTGACATTCTCAATACACTGGGCTTTTCTGCTACAACTAGGCTTGACTCATAGCCTCTCATAGGCTCTCTTCATGATGCCATACTTCATCTTCTTTGCATGACCCTTTTAGTCTTGTGCCATTAATGCAACTGAGGCAGTACCTTCACCAATGGCCTTCTCTGATCTCTCACAATGCTAAGCCTCAGCTGTTCTTCATGACTTCTTTATACCTTTAAAACCAATACCACCTGGATGATTCTTACACATTACCAAGTACAGCTGCAGCACAAGGTACAACCTTGGCTACCTTTGAAACAAGGCTTCTTTGTGCTCTCAGAAAACATTTCCCAGTTTCACATCAGTGGTCAGTGATTCTGATCTCTTCTTAATCACCCAACACTTCTTAGCTACAGCTAACCAGCATCAATTGTCCCAGTAGTCACTTCTATTCTTTACTCTAAAGCCAGAGTCACATGACTGAAGCTGCTGAATTCTTCTGCTTTCTGGGGTTGAACAATCCCTATCCCCACCTCCTTATTCTATTATCAGCTTTCTGTTTTCCAACTCCTACACTGCCTGAGCTTGACTGTCCTGAACTCCAAGAAATAGACTTACCTTGAACTCCAAGAAATGCATGGCTCTGTCTCTTGAATCTGAGGATTTAAGATGTGTACCATCACACCTGAACTTAATTTAAGCTTTTCTTCACCTATAACTTGCTCTGTCCTAGGCTGGCCTTGATTTCAGAGATCTGCTTGGCTTTCTCTCCTGGGATTAAAGGTACCTGGTCCTAAACTTAACTGGGTGGAGCTTGACCCAAAGTGCCACTCTCTTAATGTGGTAACTTTTGGAACATACTCTTGAGCTTCATTTTACTTCCTGGTGTCCCTTTAATACTTGAGACATATATTTCATATTTTTTCCTTTTTCAGCTTCCTCCTTTTCATTAAGACATTCTTCACAAGAGTCAACTTTAGTACACACACAAGAGAATTTATACCAGACTGTTTTGCAACTACATTTTCAAAGCAATTAATCTAAATCTCTTCACCTTAGCATTAGACAGACTCTTAAGACAATGGCAAAAAGCAGCCATACCCTTCCCCAAAATACCAAAAAACTGTCTCTATACCACATAATGAAATTCTTCTCCACTGAAAACTATTGGGTTAGGTCTGCACAATTCAAATCACTGTTAACAACAAAATCTTCCAACATCCTACTGGCCCAGCCCATTAAGCTCCCACTTAAAGCATTCTACTGCTTTTCAAATCCAAAGTCACAAAATCAACATTCTTCCCAAAAAAATGCATGGCCAGGTCTATCACAGCAATGCCCCTGGTACCAACTTCTGTCTTAGTCAGTGTCTTATTGCTGTTTTCACACCATAACCATGGCAAGTCATACAAGGACAACATATAATTAGGGATGGTTTACAGGCTCAGAGGTTCAGTCCATTGTCACCATAGTGGGAACATGAAAAGTATCCAGGCGGGCTTAATTCAGGAAGAGCTGAAAGGTCAACATCTTCATCTGAAGGCTGGTAAAAGATGACTGGCTTCCAGATAGCAAGGATCAAGGCCTTAAAGTCCACACCCAGATTGACCTATTTCCTCCAACAAGGCCACACCTGATAATAGTGCCACTCCCTGGGCAAAGCATAACACTCTGTCTCCTCCCCCTCCCCTTCCCCCCTCCCAACCTCCCTCCCCTCCTCCTCCTGCTTCTTTTCCTCCTCCTTTTTCTTGGAAAATCTGGAGTATGTGGAGTGGATGCAAGACCCCACTTAACCCATAGTTTTGATGTTTTCTCTTGGATTCTGCTTGTGAGAATTTTCTTGAGTAATTTTGCATTGATATTCATAAGGGAAATACGTCTGAAGTTCTCTTTCTCTGTTGGGTCTTTGTGTGGTTTAGGTATAAGCATAATTGTGACTTCATAGAAGGAATTGAGTAGTTTTCTTTCTGTTTCTATTTTGTGGAATAGTTTGGACAGTATTGTATTTGGTCTTCTATGAAGGTCTGATAGAATTCTGCACTAAACCCATCTAGTCCTGGACTTTTTTTGGTTGGGAGATTTTTAATGACTGCTTCTACTTCATTAGGAGTTATGGAACTGTTTAGATGGTTTATCTGATCCTGATTTAACTTTGGTACCTGGTATCTGACTAGAACATTGTCCATTTGGTCTAGATTTTCCAGTTTTGTTGACTATAGGCTTTTGTAGTAGGATCTGATGATTTTTTTAATTTCCTCAGTTTCTGTTGTTATGTCTCCCTTTTCATTTCTGATATTGTTAATTTGGATACTGTCTTTGTGCCCTCTGGTTAAGCTGGCTAAGAGTTTATCTGATTTTTCTGGAAGAACCAACTCCTGGTTTTATTGATTCTTTGTATAGGCCTGTTTTGTGATCTATTATATGGTCAGTTTTGGAGAATGTATCATAAGATGTTGAGAAGAAGGTATATTCTTTTGTTTTAGAAAAATGTTTTCTAACTATCTGTTAAATCCATTTGGTTCATAACTTCTGTTTGTTTCTCTATGTCTCTGCTTAGTTTCTGTTACTATGATCTGTCCCTCGATGAGAGTGGGGTATTGAAATCTCCCACTATTATTATGTGAGGTGCAATGTGTGCTTTGATTTTTAGTAAGGTTTCTTTTGTGAATGTAGGTGCCCTTGCATTTGGAGCATAGATGTTCAGGATTGAGAGTTCATCTTGGTGGATTTTTTCTTTGATGAATATGAAGTGTCCTTATCTTTTTTTATAACTTTTGGTTGAAAGTTGATTTTATTCGATATTAGAATGGCTACTCCAGCTTGCTTCTTGGGACCATTTGCTTGAAAAATTGTTTTCCAGCCTTTTACTCTGGGGTATGTTTGTCATTGTCACTGAGGTGTATTTCCCGGATACAGCAAAATGCTGGGTCCTGTTTACTTATCCAATATATTAGTCTATGTGCCAATCTGCTTCTCAGTTCCTGTGTCCTGAGGGCTCCAGGCAGATTTATCTTGGGGCAGGACTATGAGCAGAAGTGGTAGTCTCACTTGTGCTCCCAGAAGTGTCAGCACTTCTGAGAATCCAGCTCTCTCCCAGAGGGATCTGGACACAGAGAGTTGTGGTACAGGGTCAGCTTTGGGCGTAGGCAGAATCCAGAAGGATCCTGTTCCAGACTGCTCCTTGATTCCTGTGTCTTGAGGACTCCAGGCGGGTGTGCTCTCAGGTGTGTCAGCACTCCTGGGAAACCACCTTTCTCCCAGAGGGATCTGTGTACAGAGAGCTCTAGTGTAGGGTCAGCTCTGGCTGCAGGCAGAAACTGGAAGGATCCTGTTTCAGTCTGTTGCTCAGTTCCTGTGTCCAGAGGGCTCCAGATGGGTTCCTCTTGGGCCAGAAATGTGAGCAGAGTGGCAGTCTTACTTGTGCTTTCAGGAGTATCAGCACTTCTGAGAATCCAGCTTTCTCCCAGGATCTGGGGACAGAGGCTGTGGCACAGGATTACCTCTGGGCACAGGCAAGACCCGCAAATTCTTTTACTTAAGTGAGCTGGTTAAAGAAAAAAATAAATGCTTCCTTGCTGCTTTCTTTCCTGTGACTTCCTCTCACATAGTAAATCTCATATTAAATTAAACATTGTTTGGCCACTCCCAGATTTCTGTACTACCATTGTCCCATGTAGGCAGGACAGATTGCAGGTCGAGGGTTTTGTGGCTGGATTGTTGTCCAAGTCCCACCACTAGAAGTCTTGGAATCAGCTCAGGTTCCATATCCTCTATTACTGGGAGTCCTCACTAGGATCACCCTCGTAGATTCCAGAGATCTTCTACTGTATTAGGTTTTCACATTGCTCACCAAATGTCCTCCAGTTCCAGTCGCACTCTCCCTCCATCCCTCCTCCAACCTGATCCCTTCTATTCCTTGTCAATTTTGTTATGTTGCATTGTGATTGTTATGTAGTTCAGCACATTTTTAAAATTCTTTATGCAATTTCTTCTTTCATGTTTTGGATATTTATAAATAATTATTTACTTTCTAAACGCTTTAGAATCTCTTTCCCTCAGTCTCTCCTTACTGCCGTAATCCCTCTCTTCCTCTGTCCTGGTATTTAAAAATACATTTTGAATTATTTTAAATTTGAAAGAAGAAATATTGAAATATTTGTATATGTTATTGAGAATGTTCTTTGTGAACTTAAAATTGATAAAATTTGATATTGTTGAATAAAAATACATCTTAAAAGTCAATTATGTCAAGAAAGTATTGGATTTTTAATAGATTTTTTCTTGTACTGACAATTACTAGATGTGATATTAAAATCTTTATTCCGGGTCTGGAGTTGAATCACCAAATATGAAAGTTTTCTGATGTTCCAGAGTACCCATATGGAACCTCTCACAACTGTCTGTAAGTCCAGCTCCAGGACTTAGTACCCTTTTCTGACCTATTTGGTCACCTGCACACATGTGGCATACATTCACACAGATACACATGTATGTAAATAAATTAAAACTTTAGGTTATTAAAAAATCTTTATGCATACATGTTTATTTATTTTTTAAATTCTATTAAATTTGACTTAAATGGTTTTAGACTTCTGAGCTTTCTCCAGTTTTCTCTAGATGATTGCTTAGGACTGGGGTCTCCTGAGCCTTTCTCAATACAGATCAATATGCTCATGCTTGTTCTGATCATGTTAGGATTGTCATGTTGGTGATACCTTTTTAGCACAGCTATTACTACTACTAAGAGACCCAATTTCAAAACATACTCTTTGGTCCTCTGGGTTTTATAGTCTTTCCATACTTTATATGAAGGTAAGTCCTTATTGCTGGTGATTCCATGCATTTTAGAATAAGATCCATAGATATCTGAGCTGGGACTATCCCTTCCTTGAGGTCTAGCTTTCATAAAACAAAAGGTGCCATGCAAGCTTCCAAATGTGGGACAAAACAAACTGTCCTAGCAAGCTATGACTTCAATGAGCCATATCAGCACACAACACGGTACAGATAGCCGTATAGATGCAGTAGTGGCATACATACATACATTGACTGCAACTAACAGCTCTTTAGTTGGCTTGAAGAACTACGCATCAAGATGGTGAAATATATCCTGTTGAATCCATATAATGTATGTTTTCAGGGCTGATCATTTGGCAGTGGATAAGCAATTGGTATTCTCTTCCCTGGGGATAACTACCTCTCTCAATTGCAGCTTTCTTCAGTTTTCTATAGTTGTTTGTGAGGGACTGAGGCCTCATGAGCCTTTCCTAGAACAGTTCAGCATGTGCAGGGTGTTATCCCTGTTTAGATCATGTTTGGATACGCATGTTTGTGATATTTTGTGGTCATAGCTTTTGATATTACTAGTTTTGTTCTGGATTCCTGGCTCAGTGATAGTGAGGTCATGGTTAATGGAGGAGAATCTACAACCATTTACTAAATCAGTATAATCCCTAGCAACCATATGCAAACATTTGTCCTTATAGCTAAGATAAGTGTAATTGTCATCTATCATCTACCAAGTTTTCCATTTAGTTCCTTACCTCTCTTTTGTGTAGAAGAGTTTTAAATAGATTGTTTAGCTCCTCTTTTGATATTTTCCAATGGTATATTTTTATAAGCCCTCAAGTACTGTGAAGACTATAATACTTGCGTTAAATTATCAAAATATGCCTCATGCTAAAACTCCTATCAGGTAGGTAAAGACTGCAATTTGCCACTTGTATAAATCTATTTCTTCTATCTTTGTACTAGGCCACATGAAGTTTTCTCAAGAATGTAAAGTTATAAGTTAAAGCAAGAGGCCTGTGCTCCCAGCTCTCAGCAAGCTCAGTCAGGGAGACTACAAGGTGAAGACCAGCTTAGTATACAGAAGGAGTTTAAAAGTAACTTAGACAATTTAGTGAAATTTCCGTAGAAAAATTAAAAATGGAAGAAATATACCTCAATGTTAGAGCACTTGCCTGTCATCAACAATGTCTTTTATTCAATACCTACTGCCAAAAGAGAGAAAAGAGGTGCTGTGTGTGTATGGGGGGAATATTACTTAACTTTTATCCTGCAAATCCATGGAATGACTGATTTTCCCAGATTCAGCTACCCTCAGTACCTCAGTACAAATTTTTTACCATTTTTTTGAAGAACACTATTGCTTAAAATGCAACTACATTTATATGAATTTATAAGTAGTCAAGGTCTTACTATATAGCCCAGGGAGGCCTATCTATGATTCTCTATCCCTGGTCATGATGGTTCATGCCTTTAATAGCAGCACTTGGGAAGCAGAGGCAGGGGCATATATGAGTTTGAGGTGAGTTATGGTTTACAGAGTGAGTTCTAGGACAACCAATGCTACACAGAGAAATACCGTCTCAACAAAACAAAACAAAACAAAACAAAAACAAAAACAAACAACAATGAAAACAAATAAAAAGAACTACAAAATAAACAAAACAACCACTAAAAGCTCCTTCCTCAGCTCTGAACAAGTGAATGGCAGGTACGTGGAACTATTACTTGCTTATGATAAGATTCATAACTTAGGCACTTGTTTTCTCCCACTTCCATATTTTTAAGTAGGAAAGGAACAGTTCAAGATGTTGCTGTTTCCTGTTCATGATTATTCATTTTTCTCTTGTGGGTCTTGAGAATGTCAAGAGTTGCTTTTTATTTGCTTACAAGAGTTCAGCTAGACAAGTCTCTGTCAGTTTGGGCTTGTTGAACTACCTGAATCTATAATTTGAAATGTGATTAGGAGACTGGTATTTTCTTCAATATCTTAAACAGCCTGCTCCTGGTTTCTATTCTATTTATTCCTGTATATGTGGGTCTATGTAGCTTTGATCACATTAATGTGTTGGATATCTCTCTATAATAGTGATGAAACAAGCCAACAGATCTATTACCTCGCTTACTGGTCTTTTTTCTGATTCCTCCTCAAAACCTACTGTCATTGTTTCAGTTGTTATTCTTTCGGCTCCTGAAGAGTCAGCCATCTTCTCCCAAATGTAACTTTCTGAGATTCCTCATTCGTTGAGCAATGCCTTTGGTGGTTTCCTATGATTTCCTAGTTGTGTGTACAGGGACTTCTATAAAATTTAGTGGTCAATATCATTTTCAAGCAATTTTGAAATAATATTTCTTTCTTTCTTATTTTGTGGACATTTTTTGTTACCTTATATCATGGTTAATATGGCACATGAACCTGCTGGATCACAGTTCCTACACATTTGGTCATACATTAGTCTTCATGTTTCTAGAAAGGCATTTTAAAATAAGATTAAGATTTACATCACTAGATTTTGAGTAAGACAAATTACTATCTGTATTGTACATATGCCTTATGTAATAGGTTGAAGGCTTCAGTAGAAAAGACTGATTACCGTAAGACATGGGGATTTCTAGCAGTAGATTGGCTTCAGATATGAGTTAAAATCCATCCCTGTGCCACTTCTATGGTGGTCTATCTCAGTGAATTTTATATGTGAAGATTCTATCTAGCACAAGTCATTTCTTTATCAGTAGTCTTTCTTCCTATGTTTAAATCATGGGGCTCGAGAAATGGCACGATGGTTAAGAGTGCTCATTTCTCTTACAGAGGAATAGTATTCTCTTCTCAGCACCCAGATAGTGGCTCTCAATTGTCCATGTCTTCTATATGAAGAAATCTGACTCATTCTGTACACCAGGACAACAGGGTTGTACAGACATATATATGCCAATAAAGGACTCATACACATAAAACAAAAAGAAAATGGATCCTACTGGTTATTTTCCTCTGTAAAGTTATGCTTAATATACTTTGTATAACCCCTAAGGTTTTGTTGAAAAGCAGATATTTTTTATAATATAGCAATCTAATTTTGTTATATTTTAGTAAGTTGACTGTACTCAATTGTGTGCTGTCTCCTTTTCAATACATGGCCTCTGAAGTCTCTGTACTATTTTAATAAAAACTTTAAGCATGTGTGTGTGTGTGTGTGTGTGTGTGCGTGCGCGCGCGTGTGGGTGTGTTGCTATATTCACATACATACAAGCATGAATGAACGATGGCACATGTATAGAGACCAGAGGACAATATTAGGGAGTTGGTTCCCTCCTTCACCAACATAGGTCCTGGGGATCTTAGGTTGCCAGGCATGGCAGAAAGCAACTTTATCCTCTAAAACATCTTACCAGTCCAATTTTTATTATATATATTTTAAGAGAAGGTCTCATTGTGTAACACTGAGTGGTGTGGCCATCTTTGTGTAGATCAAATTGGCCTCAAATATAACAACTTTTGCTCTTTTTTGCTTGCCTAGTGTTGGAATTAAAGATATGTGTCACCAGGCCTGATTTTTTACATTTCAGTTTTCTGTAAATTGTTTGTGCACGCACAAAGAACAGACCCAGGATTTTCTATATTCTAGGTTAGAAACTTCACTCCCTGTCTTGTACAACTTCGTAAGCATCTATTATCAAGGTTGAACTTTTTTTGTTTGTTTTTGGAGTTTGTGTGTTTGCTTGTGGGTTTGTTTTTTAATCAACGTTGACTATTTTGTCCACTGTTGAGAGGTCATTTGCTAACTCAAGTCTAAATCAACAGCTTCCATCTAGGTAAGTCTTCTGATTCAGCTGATGGACCTGTGAGTCTGTAAAATTTCATAGCATATTAATGCCATGGAAACATTACTCTGTGTGTTTTCCAAACTCTATATCACCCTGCCCTGCTCTTCAGCAGAAAGCTGTTGGTTTTAATTGCCAGTGTCATTTGATCAAATTAACTACCACCAAGCTTGCTTGGTGAAAGTAGACATAATCAGAGACTTTGTGATACATTTGATCTTTCATAAAATTTAGTTGAGTTTTTAAATTAGTAAATGCTTTTCCACATACTGCTTGTCAGGGGTCAGTTTACAGAGAAGAATCACTATTTTCATTATTTTTAACTGTTTTTGATCATTTAACTACTTGTCTTAAATACAACATATTTACATAAGTTCCCTCCTTCCTTTTTATCCTTCCAAGGCCTCCTTACCTCCTTTAAACTTTTGGCCTCTTTTCTCATTAATTATATACTTCTGAGTATAGAAGTACAACATGATTGATATGTAAAACTATATATTGATACTTGCATGTAGGTTTTCAGGAATGACTATTTGCTATTTAAAAACTTATTGGTAGGCTCTTCTGGTGGTTAGGAGACTATTTTTTCCATTCTTATAATTCTTTACATGCCTGTGATACTTAGTATAGCCTGGAGGCCTCCTGGATTTTCCTGGTCACAAGTTAGCATGTTCATTGTTGTCTTTGTTCAGCTCATGTTTAGGTAGACAGGTTAAGATTCTCTGGGTATAGCTTTTGACATTCCTAGGATGTGCAGTCACATCAAATTCCCCTTTCCTTTCAATTTTAGTCTTTTCAGCCACTTCTCTGCAACGATCCCTGAGCAGGATTCAAACCATAGACAAATTCATTAAAACCAGGATTCATAGCTCTGCATGTTGATTGGTTATACTTATCTTTAATGTCCTCTGCATGTTGCAATGAAAACGGCAACTGGTGAGGAGTAAGGACTACAGACTTGGAGCTGAAGCATCAGATGAGAAAGAACATTTTATGTTTGTCTTTGTGGGGGGTCTAAGTTACCTCATTCAGCATGAGCTTTTCTAGTTCTATGCATTTACCTCCGAAGTTCATTGTTCTGTACTCCAGAATATGTGTATCTGCACCACAGCCCCCTTTTCTATTCGTCAATAGAAAGACATTCAGGTTATTTCCATTCCTTCTCCACTGAGAATCGAGCAGCAATAAACAGAGCTGAGCATGTATGAAATAGGATACCAAGTCCTTTGGGCATATACCAAGCCATGGGCTAAAAGATAGACTTTTAGCTTTTTGAGATGACTTCCAGAGTGGCTAAACAGATTTGCAATTTCACCAACAGCGAATGATATTATTACCTTTTCCCCCACATGCCTTCAAAGTTTGTTGTTGTTTTATTGATCTTTACATTACTGACTGGAGGGAAGATAAAATCTTAAAGTTGTTTTGATTTGCATTTCCCTAATTACTAGAAAGAATGAGTATATTTTTAGATATTTCTTGGGCATTGTTTTTCTCCTTTGATAACTCTATTCCCAGTTTCTTTTTTTTTTTTAATTTAATATGACCAGTATTTTATTTATTTAAGACTGTTGTTTAGCATATGATTCCAGTATATCTTAACATTATTATTCAAAGTCTTCACATTCAGGGACTTTAAGAATAATAATAATATTATTATTAATACTGTTACTATTATCATCACCATCATCATCATCACAACCACTGAGTCAAGAACATGCTATTTAGTCCTGTCTAGCTGTAAGATTAGTTTTAGCCCAGGCTATCCTCAAGCTCAATATCCACTACTTTAACCTCTCGAACACCAAGATTACAAGCATGCCCTAATATACCTTTCTGTTTTGATTTTAAATGTCAAACATACCACAGGGCTGCTAGACAGATGCAGGGGTGTGAGTGCCCAAGAACACACTGCAAACAATTATCATGTCTATTCCCAGTTTCTAAATGAGTAGTTTGCTCTTTTGACATTTTGTTTTCTTAATTTCATTCATATATATATATATATATATATATTGTTTCATATATATAATTGTTGACCTTACTTTGGGGACAGGGGGAATCCTATTCCAGAACTCATTTCTAAAACCTAGATCAATCATACTATCAGTATGTCAGGACTCATATTTATACCTTTGATTCATTTGGAGTAAGGTTTTGTGCAACTGAACACTTAGTTTTTCCAGCACCATTTGGTAAAGACACTTTCTTTTTAATAGTGTTTTTTTGGCATTTTTCTCAAATTGTAAATAGCATAAGTTATGTGTACTCATGTTTGAGTCTTCAATATTGTTCCATTGGTTTACACATTTATTTTTGTTCCAGTACTGAATGGTTTTATTATTGTGGATGTTTAACATATCTTGAGATATATATGACAGTCACTCAGAATTGTTCTTTTGTTCAGGACTGTTTCAAGGCTATTAGCAGACTTCTGTGGTTCCTTATACATTTTAGGATAGTATTGCTATTTTCATGAAAAAAAATGAAATAAGGACTTTGATTATAATTGAATTAAATCTTTAAATAGTTTTGGAAAAGTGGAAATATTCTAATTTTTACCAATAAATGAATATGGGTATCTTTCAATTTTCTAATATATTCCTCGATTTCTTTCATTATTTAAAGCATCATTGCAGAAGTCTTTGATTTGGTTAGGTTTGTGCATAGATATTTATTTCCTTTGAGGATATTGTGAATATAATTGTGCATGTGATCTTTCTGTCTCTGTTTGTTGCTGGTGTATAGAAAAACTTTGATTTGTTTTAGTTGATTTTTTTATCCTATAACTTGGCTAAGGCTTTTTAAAAATTATTTTTACAAAATTTCTGATAGAAACTTTGATCTCTACTGTATAAAATATCACATCATCTATAATTACTGATAATTTGACTTCTTTTCATATTTTTACTCATTATATTATCTTTTCATTTCACTTCAACTATTGTTTCAATAACAATGATGAAAAGAATAGGTTTCCTTGTCTCATTCCTGGCTTCAATGGGATTGAAACATGATATCCTCCACTTAGTATGATGCTGACAGTGGATTTTACATACAGGCTTTATATAGTGTTAAGATTTGTTGCCTTTAGCCTTAAATTATCTAGGACTTTATCATGAAGACATGTTGAATTTTATGAAAGACATTTTCTGCATTTTTTGATATGATCATGTAGTGTTATTAGGTAAGTCAATTTATATGGTTTATTATATTTATCGTTTTGAGTATGGTGAAACATTCTACATTTCAGGAATGAAGTCAACGTGATTATAAATGCTAGTCTTTTATGTATGTCTATATTCTATTTTTTAAGTATCTTATTGGGGTTGGAGGATTATGGACAGGAAATCGGGAAGGGGAATAACATTTGAAATGTAAGTAAAGAAATATATCAAATAAAAAATTTTAAAAAAGTATTTTATTGAAAATCAAAATCTCTGTATCTATATTCATCAGGTATATTTGCTTATAGTTTATTTTTTAACTGGTTTGTTTTAGAGTGGTACTGTCTACAGAGAAGGAATTTGAGAGTATCTTTTCTGTTTTTGGTGTTTTCAGGTTTTGTTTGCTTTTGGTTTTTGTTATTATTAAACAGTTTAAGAAGGATTGGATGTACTTTGTGAAAATGTAGTACATCTTGCTGTGGATTTTCTGATTGAAGCCATTTTATAACTGCTTCAATGTACTCATTTCTTATGATTCTGCTTAGGCTGTTGGCTTTTAATTTTAAATCTGGTGGTTTGGCTGAACCTAGAAACAAATCCATTTCTTGTGGATTTTTAATTTAAGAAAGTGCAGGTTTTTAAACTGTTTTCTTACAATATTATGATTTTTTGGTATCTATTATAATATTTTCCTACTCATTTATGATTCTTTTAATTTAGGTTCTCTCTTTCTTGGGAAACAAAGGTTAGTCAATTTTGTTAATCTCTTTAAAAGCTGTTATTAGCTTCATTAATTCTACATGGCTCTGGATGTGGGGCCCAGACTTGATCTGGTAGGTGTGTAGCAGGGAGGGTTCATAAAGACTTACTGCTTGAGCTTGACTGATTCCTTTAATTTTCCCTGAGTAGATGTACCATTCTGGAATAAAAAAAAAAGTCTGTTTCATTTCCATCTGTATTTTCTATAGTCTTACCCTTGAGGTCTTCAAAAGCCTACAGCATATATCACAAAGTATATTCTTAGCCATGGGCCCTTGATATCATTAAATATCTGACTACATGAAGCTATAGAAATAAAATGTGTTATATTTGCAATGAACTCAGAGTTTGAAGTGAAAGGAATAATATTTAGAATCAAAAGCCACTGGTGGAAAATAGCACAGTTTACATGAAAAGTATATCAACATTTGCATTTCTCTTCTCTATACCTATTATCCCACTCATTCAAATCAGTGTGTCATTTGAGGACCCTTCCCCATGCCGGTGTGATGTCAAAGTTCTTTGATCAGGTAATATGAAAGGAAACATCTATCTTCATGCTTCACAAATTAATCACTGTACAGAATGAAGGTTTAGCATTTAAACACAAATATTCTTAGATTCTTTATCTAGTAGACTTTATAACAGTTTTTTAAAAAAAAACTTCTAGGATTCTGTCTATGAAATTGCAATTTACATTTCTTTACTTTTTGTAAAAAGGGTAGGAGAAATATTGACTTTTTATTTTTTGTCCTCTGTATACAATAATTTTGCTATGTTATGTTGGTTATCTCTGCATTTTTATCTTTAAAATTTTTGCTTCTACTAATATAACATGGTTCATTTCACCTTGAACCTGAGTTATCAGTACAGCTTGGGTATAAGAGGTTAACCTGAACATATATTACACTTTCTGACTTAAGAATAAACAGGAATGTTCAGTTCAAGTATGTTTCCTTTGATTTACTCTTGCACTATCAAAAAGCAGAGGGTAAAGTCTATGAAATATATAAAGACAGAAATAGGCAGCCTCAGTTCTTAGCTTCCCTTTGTCTATGATGGAGGCATTCCCAAATTGACACCTTGGCAAACCACATAGGTGGGCTATCCATTAGGGTAAAATAGAGAAGAATGATGTTAATGTCTTTTATATTGCAGAGGTATCAGTTGCCAGAAGGAATATGTTTTATAATATATGACTGCATTTATATGACAATATAACTACTTAGTAAGCCCATTATATGGGTCTTTAATTTTTTACTGTGTTTTGCATTCTGGATTCATGTTGTGAAATATCCAGTTTTCCCTATTATTTTCACCTTCACTTTGACATTCACTGTAGTATAGACTTTGTACTTAATATTTGTTTTTCATTGGATTTTTTATTTACATTTCAAACGTTATTATATTTCCCAGTTGCCCGTCCGTAGAACCCCTATCCCATCCCCCCTCCCCTTGATTCTACGAGGGTAATCCCCCACTTTGTGCTTAAGAGTCTAAGAGAAATTCTTCTTTGAAGAACTTTACTGACCTCAAAATTTATACATTTTCACTGTTAAGTTTCTGTGGTTGTATTAGTTGTGCTGTGAGCATGGTACATGTTCATATGTGCTCAGAGCATGGTACATTTCACTCTCTGTCCCTGCATAGAACACATTTTGAGTCAAAGGTTTCATGCGTGGGTTGCTGTCCTTATCCCTCAACTGGGAGTCTTGCCTGGTTGCAGGAAGTAGACACTTCAGGATCCATATCCTCCACTGCCAGGAGTCTCAGCTAGAGGGAGAATGGTTGAATCTCAGAAGGAGAAATAAAATAGATAGTGTGGGTCGAGGGATGGAGGGAACTGCGTGGACGAGGGGATGCAGAAGGGCATGGTGTGGTGGGGATCAGATATAGGGAGGTCAGGGAAGAGATGGCAGAATTCAGCGTCAAGGGTATGGAATCTCTAGAACCTATTTAACATTCTTAATTGACAGAACAAGCTATTTCATTTTATATTTGTTTATGCTTTCAGACTCAAGAATTTTCCTTGATAAGTTGGAGGGGGAGGTGATAAATTATGTTAGGTGAGTAAGAGGCGTGGTTGTCCCTTTAGTATTTTGCAATCCAAATTCACTCTAGTCCAACACATCTTTTCTTTTCACTCTGCTAAGAATATGCTAACATTTCTTTAACCTTCTGTTAAAAAATCAAGCCAAGTGAAATTGTTCCCTATCTACAGAAATGTACTACAATACCACATACATAGCATTTATGTGATTATGACCCACAGTGAGTTGCATAACTGAGGGTAAAATAGTTAATATTATCAATTTGACAGGACTATCATCATCTAGGATTCAAGCCAGTGGTCATACATGTGAAGGATTGTCTAGTTTGGGTTAACTGAGTCAGGAAGATAGGTGGATGCCATAGGTGGATGACATCATTCCTTGCTGTGTTTGATTCTGCACTGAGTAATTGCTGCCTCCAAACTGTGTGTTTAACATGATCAGCGTCTCAAGCTACCACTTCTATGACTTCCTGCTCCATGATGCACTCTGTCCTGCAATATGAGCCAAAACAAACCCTTTTCCCTTAAATCGCTTTTGGCCTTAGGATGCTAGGAACAGAAAAAGCAACTAACACAGTAATGATAGGTATCACGGAATATTATTCGGCGACTAAAAAAGGTTTCTGAATGTAAAGTATCCAAAACCAATTGAAATATGGCGTATTGAACTCAAGGTGTTTCTGAGAGCTCTAATCCATATTGCACCGGATGATTACTCTCACACTGGTTCTGCACACACATGTGGTGTGCATGTTTTTCCCTGTACTTCCAAACTGACTTTCTGAACCACCCAACAAACATTGGAAAACCGCTTTGCCTCGCATTTGAAAGTTCTCGCTATATATTGCAGTATTTTCCAGCTTTTATGGAACCGTAACAGCCTAATTACAAAAAGAAAGATGTTTACTATTTTCCTCCCACCATTATTCAACATGAGTCAAATTAATTTAATTTTGTATTTTATTTTCTTAGAATATCTGATTTTAAACATTTGTGTTGCTTTCTTGAATTTCAGTTTTAAAATGTTAAATGAATTACAATTAGGACTGGAACAGAACTTCCAGCCACTTCAGAAAGTGCACTCAAGATGCTCTGGGAAATTTATATAGTACGCATTCACAGTAGTAAAATAAAGATATTGACCAATTCTGAAAAAACTACTAACAAATGTAATCTGTGCTCCAAAGAATCAAACATTTAATTAATCAAACTTAATTATTTATGCAAACATAAACAAATACATTTATCTAACTGGCAGTCAAATATTTTTTCATCATTAATAAATAATAAAGCTATTTTTATATCAAGCAATTGTTTTAAAATACTTTTATGTCCTTATTAGTAAAATTTGCTTTGTATTCTTACTTTTTTCTATCTCTATATATGCACAAAAATTCTTTCTCCAAAAACGGTCATGAATGGTACACTTTTAAGAATCCCTAATATACAGAATGTCGAAAGTATGCTGAATTTAATTTGAACCATTTTTTCTTTAACAGTGGTTGGCTCCCTTGTGGTCTAGTGACCAGGGTTTGGTGTACTAATTATCATGGCTTAAATGCCCAGTCAGAAGAGCCTTTCATCTATGGCTGGGGATGTAGCTAACTGACAGAGCACTAGTTAGCATTCAAAAATTAATGGGTAAGTATGATTCTCTTATATATTGAACTTAAAATATTTTCCTCAGATATGAGATCAAATGTTGCTATGCATGCATTATGTTGCATTTGGCATGATAAGGCATAATATGCTAATTAAAAATCTCAACTGATAAACTTGCTGTGAAACATTTATGGAATTTATGGAGTTATTCAAATTCTAAAGGTTAAGAACCCGAGAAAACATGCTACGTACATTCCTTGGATCAACAACATAACTGGAAATCATATACGAATACAGACTTGAATCTAAGGATTCTCACTGTAAATGAATTACATGCTCATTAATGCTCCATCTATAATTCTACATGTACCTTGGGACATGGAGTTTTTTGTCCAATTTGTGTTTACTAGTGAAAAATGTTTATATAAAACTTCCTCATAGGATTTTGGAAGCAGAAAATTTTTGTGACACTATTTGCTTTAATTAATAGGTCTTTATTTAATTATAAATTGTTAATTGATAAAATTGTTCTACGCACAGTTTAATGGGCTTAATGAGGAAGAATTTATATATGCTAACTTCCAATTGAATTGACCAAGAAATCTAACTCATCAATATTTTTTTTCTAGAACAGTGTGGCTTTACTGTGTGACTTAAAAGAATAAAAGGTATTAGGTGAGACTCAGGGACAGAATTAGATTTGGGAGGTATTGGCAAGCACTATGCTGATAGGAATATTTTCCTTGACTAAATTACTAGTCTCTTGATTGACATTTTGTTCATGGTCTGACCATCCTAGATTGGTCACTTAGTCTTATTAATTCTGCTCAATTCTCACTCTAATTGCTTGAGAACATTATAGTTGCTTAATCTCAATTTAAAAATTAATATACATATTAATTTTTAATGTTTTAATATTTGTCTTCATTTCTTGTTAGTATTCTTGCTGTTGTAGCAAGTATGCGGCATTACATATGCTTGAGACTTCTTTCCTACCTGGGCTACTTCCCTTCTTAGTTGTGACTATACATTATTATTAAAATATCTCACACATTCTAAAAGACAAGAAATTTTGCTGAACCTCACAGCTAGAGTTAATAATATACCCTAAGATTACCTAACATTTGAGAGTGTTATCCTAGTATATATTCAGCCTGTTTACTTAATTTGCCCTAAAGAGAATAATGAAACAACCATCCTCACTTGACTTGAATTTCTCCTGTAATCAGCTTTTCAACCTAACTTAATGCATACCATATTTTATAATATATGCCTTTCCATGCACCTGATCCAAAGAGCCATACATGTGCATATGTATGGGTGATAGGATAGTGATATGTTGAAGCAATTAATAGGTTGAAAATCAATGTTATGAAACACATATCTGCCGTAGATATTGAAAACAACATGTAGATCCTGCTTAAAGACATTTGTCATTGTTATCTGGGGTAATTATAGTTATCTGGAGTCAGTGACATCATCCCTTGTAAAAGTATGTTTAAGATTTCTTGTAAAGTAATCCTTATTCCTTCCCCTTGTGATGCTTTCCATGATAATCAACAAATACAGACCAATATCCCTTTGTTAAAGATAAAGATACACAGAGACAGAGGCAAAGACTGAATTTATGTGGCCACAAATGTAGATGGATAAAACAGACAAAAGACAATAGAAGGCACAGGGAGAGGAAAGTACAAAATTCAAATCGAGGTTTGATTTTAATACAAGTTTGTAAGGGGGAGTGCTCTAATTTCTTTTACTTAATGTGACACTGATGCATCTTTGGTTTTGAAGTTTACTAATGTGTTTATAAAGATGCAGTTATATTTCCCCTCCTTGAAAGACTGGCCAAGCCTCTTGTCACTGTTCATCTGTTACTATCTTTTTCTCTTTCCTTCTTCTTTACCATGTATACTTTTCTTGAAATTTTTTCATTGAAATTTACAAAAACAGACTGTTGTCTGCATGAAGAGCATATAAGTGCAACTGCAAAAACTGTCAGTGCCAAAACTTTCTCTTTGAACTAATCACCAGAATAGAAATTACAAATTCAGGCTCTAAAATGGGGACTCATAGTCAGCCTCTGATATTTCTTTTCTTTTCTTTTTTTAATTTCTAAGAGGCTCATGGCTTAGTTAACAAGGAAGAGACACCATAACTAAGGCAACTTAAAAAAAAGAAAACCAAACATTTAATTGGAGCCTTGCTTAGAGGGTTAATCTTAGAGCAGTTGTCTATGATCTTCATGGTGGAGAACATGATACCAAATAGGCATGATGCATGAACAGAAGCTAAGAGCTCATATGTAATCTACAAGCAGGAGGCAGAAAAGGTGAAAGGTAGACCTAGTATAGGCGTTTGAAACCTCAAAGCACACCCACAATAACACACCTCCTCCAATAAGACCATATCTCCTAATTCTTCCCAAAGTAGTTCCACTAACTGGAGACTGGACATCCAAATATATGAGCTTATTCACTATATGGGGATAGGGGACAGGTCTTCTCATTCAAAGCACTGCACTGACTTATTTTAAATCACCCAACAAGTAGAATAAAATTTTCACATCACAGCATACTGATATGATAATGAAATGTGTTCATAATTAAGCTAATATGTTCTTGGCTTTAACAAGTAACATATAAAGCATGTGAGTGAGCCCTGCATATATGGTGAATGCTAGTGATGCTGTTGCTAAGTCTCTAAGAACATACTGTTTCATTATCACACAGGAAATTGTACCTCTATACACTTCAACCAATGCTCTTATGAAGCATGTTCATATGACAGGATATCATGGTAGGTAATGCAGGACAATGTTGTCATGGAAGTATATGGAGGAATCAACTCATAAACAATTAACAATTTCCCATTGATCTTTAAGAATATTTATACTTTTTACTAAGATGAAGTGAAGTTCATACAGTACAATTTTAAATATTAGTTTCATAATTTGTTGTAAACTTTTGATCAGTTTTTTTTATATTTGTGCTTTTTTGTGTGAACTTGACATGAACCTAGATAGATCTGCAATAAAAAGATGAATCTTAATTTAGAAATCTAAGCTTGGCCTATAAGCTGTGAGGTATCGTCTGGGTCAACGATTGATATGGAAAGACACACTCAACTGGGATCCCGTTCCCTCTGAAAAGGTGGTTCTACATTGAATAAGAAAACAGCTAGGGCAAGCCATGAATGGCAAGCCAATAAGTGCCCTTCTCCATGGCCTCTTCATTAGCTTCTGTTTCCAGGTTTCTACTTGTGAGTTCTTGTTCTAACTCTCTTCAGTGAGGGACTGAAAGCTGTAGTCTGAAATAACCCATTTCTTCCCCCAATTTGCTTTTGGTCATGATGTTTTATCACAAGGGTAGAAATCCTCAAAATGGAAATGTCCCTAAATTTGTGAAGTTTGAAATTGTCTTTTTAAAAACCTGTATCATCCCTATAAATACAATTCTATTAGAGTTTACAGTTTTGACAAAACAAAATGCCAAAACAAACAAGCAAAAAGATGTGTATGTTGATTTGGAGAGTTAAAAGTAAGAATTTGTACCTTTGGGGACTTTTATCCATTCCAGTTTGCCTTGATATATGAAGAACTAACTTCTTCTTTCCCAGACTCATCATCACCATTGGTTCCTTCTATCATTTAGTAGTATTTTGATAGTATTGGCTAAAAAATTCAAAATATTTTCTGTTAGGAAATAGAAAGACCAAAGCAAAAACTTGTATAATTTATGCACTAACGATATATTTAGACATTGGGGTGACTTTATCATCATTTGAAACCTAAGAACAAATAAGCTCAAAATAAAAAGCTAATTCATGCTTATTGTGTATCAGTGAAAGGCAGGTTCTGTGCTAGAGTCCTATAGTAGAGAAGGAGACATACCATTCAGTTTATTATCATCATAACCGTTTAACAAGATGCTGAATAGATGAAGACTAACACAGTACATCTAGTACCTCTCAGCTACAGAAGACAAGACTCTCCAGCTCAATAATGAGAAGTAACATTGTGTATGTGAAAAGCTTGACTTCAATTTCAGCACCAAGTTTCCAAAGCTTAAAGGGTCTCATAATGAAAGCGTGATGTGAATGAAAACAGAACCCAAAGAGAACATTCACTCTGCTTGTATTTCAATAAGATTCCAAAAGGGTAAAAACCAAGCTGTAGTCTTAGAAATAGGAAACGGGGAGGGCCTTCAATGGATTTAACTTAACATGCTATTTCTAGAGGCTGGACTAGTAATAATTGTCTTTGTTGACATAATCATATGGGGCAGCAACTTTTTCAAATAAAATTATGTTTCTTGGTATAGACACTAGATATAAATTTAAGCAATCTAATGACTTCTAATAATGTTTCTCTGATATAATATATTGCTGAACTTTGAGGAATGGTCACAGAAATTTTCTCTTCTTTTCCTCCTCTTCTGGGGTTCTTACCTTCACTAAGCAACGTAATAAGCACTAGAGAACTGAAGGATGCTCCTCTTCAGTTTTATAGTACATCAATCCAAAGTGTTTTATGTCTCTGAGAATATTCTGGAGTAACTTAAATACTGTTGCTCTAATAGTGACTAAAATGATGAGGAATTGGCATTCTCCTCACATGTTTACTGTTACTGTTTGCTCAATGTTATTATATGCTAAATAATCCTTTTTGTGGTTATTTTTACATAGTTTGCTTACTATGGAAAATATATCTAGGATTTCTTGTTACCTAGATCTTGTTACCTAGATCTAGCCTGAGTGCTAGAGTGGTTTGAGACAATTTTGAAGTATGAGACTGATGGATACAGATACAGATGATACAGATGATACAGATACAGAGTAACTGTATCTCTTTCTTGTGCTAAGATAGGATACCATTAGGAGAAGACTAAGTGTTGAACTATTCCGTGGCTCTTGATCATAGTGGACATAAGTTTAAGAATTATGAGGCTTTTCGAGTGTTGTTTACAATTTTGTTAACTTTAGCAAAGTTAAGCAAAGAAAATAACAGATTTTACAACTGTCAAGTCAAGACTTTCAAAGCAGAATCTACAAACTATATTTATTTTCTCTAGCAGATAGATTTCACACAGAAACAGACCAAGTGTTTCAAAGGGGAATGAACCTTTCTGTCTTATGGATATAATCAGTATTCCTACCTCCCCACCACAACAATTTCAGAGCCATGACAGAGAAGTTGGGATGGCAAAAGATGAGATTTTCATAGTTCCATAAATATAAACTCCCTTTCCTAAAGCCTGGCCTTAGTACTAAGTTTCTGCATACCCAGTCTGCCAGCAACAGAGATTGAATTCATTTATATATGTAGAAATCCTGAAGAAATTAGACAAAGACTAGAAATTCATATAACTTTTGTTAGTTTGTTTTCTGTTATTGTAGTAAGGAACATGATGATCAACAGCAACTTGAAAGGAAATTATTTTGTCTTCCAACTTCCAGATCACAGTCTAACATTGAGAAAAGTCAGAGTAGGAACTCAAAGAAGGAACTCATAGAACTCAACCATCATTTCCAGATGATTCTAGCTTAGATATATAGATAGAGAGATAGAAGGATAGGTAGATAGATAGATAGATAGATAGATAGATAGATAGATAGATAGATAGATAGATGATAGATAACAAACTAGTCACAATGATTGACAGATTTCACTATAACCTTATACTTTGAAATGGACAGGAGCAGTATATACAGGAATTGGCAACCACTCTAGATATGCTTTAATTTTCCCTGAGCAGCTACTCTACTGCCAACATCATTTAACAATTGAAACCACGCTTTATTAAACACGATAGGTTTTTTTTTTTCCCAATATTGTTCCCAAGTGAGAATCTAGTGTACAGCAGCGGGTATGTGGGTATGGATTCCTCTGATTCAGTATCAACATATGCATCCTTCAGAGGCCTTAGGCCAAACAGGATGGAAGTTACCTATCTTATATTTTCTAGCTGCTTGTAAACAAACCCTACAGAGTTAAGAAAGCTAATTTCATATGATACTCCCGCAGATGCAACACCATTTGCACTGAGAGATGAACATTAAAAATAGGTGTAGCATTTCTCCTTGCTGTTTCTGATGCTACCTATTACATATTTTATTTTATCAGGTATTAACTAATTAAACCTGGAATCGACTATTTTCAGAAGGAACCCTTTGGGAGATGGTAGAAAAATGATAGATTGACAAGTTTTTCCATTATCTTTCTTTTGGCTAAAGATTACCTCCAAAGTACTTTCATACAGTTGTGAACTTTGCATGGGGGCAAAATAAGCAGGCTTCTCTTGAAATCTTAAGTCATGGTTATTTTTTTTCGTTTAGGCACAGGGTTTGTTTTGATGAATGTAGAGGTACAGCTTTTGATGAGTAGGCAAGGAAAGAGCTCAAGAAAGGAAACAGGAGTATTAAATGGAGAATATTTCTTAACATTTCTATGACCAGAGGTAATGGTAAATAGGCAATTATAACAATGACAAAACTAGTCAAGTCTTTGGCTTTTAAATAGCTGAGCTCCACTTAACACCACATGCAAGCAGTCAGAGATTAGCTGGGGCAACTACTTGAAGAAATTTTAGATGCTTGAGAAAGATTAGAGATGAGAACGGTTAATGGTTTATTGTCAGTGCCTTATAAAGGGCAGAGAAATGTAACTTGTTTAGCAAATACTGCCTCTTAAATCTTTTGAAATCCCAAAGCTTGGGGCCCTAATTAAGAACTGGTTTTTATGAGAGACAAGAACAATGCAAGGAACAAGTTCTATCAGAAGAATCTTGTCTACCAACTTAGGATCGTTTGGCCTCATCTGTGACCCATTCCTGGTTATTGCAGATGAATTCTGTGTTGAGTTCAAAATTACATAGAATGGAGAGCATCTTCTTCTAAGCATGTCCCATAAAATATTTCAAGCTTTCTTTGACTGTGCATAGTGGGATGTTATGGTGTGTTGATTCATGATGTCTGCAAGAACAGGCTGAAACATGAGGGAGTCAATGCCCTTTAGACAGAATTCCAATTACTGGTGGTGTAACATGCTCTATAATGTTCGAAGTTTTAAGCCTCACAAGGAGGTTTTCTTGGGACATGGCAGTCTACTGCTTTTCACTATTATCTGGTTTCAGTTTCCATGGTAGCTGGGACCACCTTGGAAATAACTGCTGAGAAATAACTTATGGTCAAGCTTTGTACATTATTCAAATGAAACTACCCACAGACTCATTTCACATAGAGGGTCTCTTTCTTCCTTTGCTGCCTTGGTACCATACAAAATTCACTCTTGCCCAGAATATCAAATATTACCTAGTAAATTTAGGAAACAATACTTTTGAAATAAAAAAAAATTATTATTGTAAGAAATGTAAGTACTTCATTATTTCCTTGCATAGTTTCACTGATGTAGTACTATGTTCAATTTAAATACCAATTTATAAATACACACCCACTCACAAATTCTAAATTAAAGAAAGTAGCAAAGGATATAAAAATTCAACTGTCTTTATTGCTCTTGTCCTCTAATTGGTGTTTATTGACTGTTTACCATATGCCAGGTGCTATTCTAACAACTGTATGCAATATTTTATTTTACTTGTACATCTTAGCAAATATTTCTACAGTCCCTGAATGTAAGAAAATAAGCCTGTGATTTTTTTTTTGACTTATACTGGTTTTCTCAAGGTCCATTCTTACATATCAAATCAGAGATCTAACCCCAGGTCTCTCTACCTTTGGAGAATGTATAATTTGCTAGTAAAATAAAAATTACTAAAAGCAAGTTTACTGGTTATTTTTAAAATCATCTCTTAATTCAGTCTGTGCTTTCCCATTCTTGTAACATCTGCTTGAATTGTCAGTATTATGTTAATTTAAAAACAAGTCAAATAAGTGTTCTATCTGTCAGCATTCTCTAGAGGATTAGAACTTACAAAATGAATATATATATACTCATATATAATGAATATTTATAAAATTATGTATTATTAATATGTATTAATAATATTGTGTTATATATCATATTAACTAATTTATGTATATATGGCTTTAGTCTACGTCTAACAATGGCTATATCCCAATAGAAAATTCAAAAGTATAGTAGTTATTCATTCCACAAAGCTGGATGTCTCAGCATGTCTTCAGAATTTGCCTGAATCCTAAATTCAGATTAGACACTAATTCTAAATTCTAAATTCAGATTAGTGGTATTAAACTCTAATACCACTGAAGAACTGGACTTGCTAGCATGGTGACGGCAAGTAGATAAAGTCTATGTCTTGTATATAAGCTGCGAGCAGAATATGCGACCCAGTTAAAGGTGAACCTTTTCATTTCAGAAGATCTGAATTAAAATTGTATCTTTCTACCTCAAAATATCCAAATTAAACATGGATCTTTTCTACTTCAAATAATTTAACTTAAAAAAATTCTCACAGGTATACCAAGAAGCTTGGTTTTTACTTAATTCTAGACGCAGTTGACAACCAAGAGTAGCCATCACAAGTCCTTTCCATGTCAACTTGACACACAACCATTTCTCATGTTCAATTGCCAAATGAGAACAATAACCATGACATAATCACATCTACCATGATATAACTGTCCCACAAATAATTTCAAGCAAATTATATAGTTAACCAGGACATAATTATACCTAACCTTATGTACCTATTCCTCATGTAACATCTAACACATTTTAAGTTTTAAACTATGTGGCAGTATCCCTTAAAGGTTATTTTATTTTAGTATCTAAAAATTTAAGCATGCAAATGTCTGACATTTTCTAATATGATACTATAATACATGGTAATGAAATTGGGGTAAAACACCCAATATTGTAAAAATGCATTCTTAAAATGTATGACATAAGTACTCAGGTCAATTATAGTCCTTGTTTCTGCAAGTAGTCACATGACCTTAGATGGTATCTTTAACTATCTTCCTCTAATACCAATTCTTTCTTAACCCCACCCCCAACAAGAACAAGCAGATCTTGTCGTTTGTTCTGAAGGAGTGACTAATTCCATTATTCCTGAAGAGTTTTTGCCCTTTGTTATCATGCCTGTAGTAGAGTGTTGTAGTTTTCTATCAATGTTAATCACAGGACATTGTAGCGCCAAGAGGTGCCCTAAAGGATCTTCTCCATTTCAGATATAAACTTACCTTACCTCCATTGTGTAGAAGTATCCAATTTTCCAATGGTAGTCTGGATAAATTACCTCTCCTAATATTGTTGTCATTTTTAGCCTGTTAGCTTAAGGTCATTAAAAGCCTTTGAATGTGCAGGGAAAGTCTGAGATTCCAGTTCATTGGAATGTTTGTTGTGGCTCCTGACTGGAGAGTCACAAACACAGAAAATGTGAGGCTCCAGGACCCAACTGCAATGACTTTAGCCAAAATGTGCACAAAGGAGGAGATAGATCCTGTAGATTCCTCCTTCAGTAGATAGGCCTGACCCCTGGTTGAGGGATGGGGCCACCCACTCATGCCAGATTTTAACCCACACATGTTCCTGTCCAAAGTTAAAACAGGGACAAATATGAAGAGAGACTGAAGGAAGGGCCAACCTGGGACTGCACCACCTGGGGATCCATCATGTCTGCAGACACTAAACCCAATACTGTTGTCGTGGTCAAGAGGTGCTTGCTGACTGGAACTTAGTGTGGCAGTTCCTGAGGAAATCGGGCTAGCAGATGTGACCAATGCAGATGTGGATGCTTGGAGCCAACCATCAGCTGGAGCTCCGGGAACCTGGAGGGGGAGCTGGCAGAAGTACTATAGGAGCAAAGGGGGGATTGCAACCCCATTTGAAGAACAACATAGGCTGCCCTGACCACCCAGCTTACCCAGAATCTAGATCATCAACCAAGAAGTGTACCTGGAGGGATCCATGGCTCCAGATACATATGTAGCAAAGGATGGTTTTGCCTGACAGCAACGGAAGGGAGGCCTTTGGAAGAGAGGCTTGATGCTTCAGCAGAGGGGATGCTGGAGCAGTGGGTGGGAGAGCATAAGTGGGCTATTGTGCATTCTCATACAGGCAAAAGGGATGGTAGATGTGAGATGGGGGGTTGGTAGAGGGGTAAGTAGGAAGTGGAGTATCATTTGAGATATAAACAAATGGAATGATTAATAAAAAAATGTATACTGCTTTATGCAGAACCTTACACCAGCCTGTCAAGCTGATGACACCTAATTGGCACTATAACTCTGTCGTCTATCAGTATAGTAGAGAATACGGGAAAACACTGGATTCCATGTGAGAGCCCACTGTCAAACTTTTCTGCTGAAAAGTGACGTTAGTCAGAAGCAATACTTCTTGCAATAATAGGACAGTGGCTAAGACACTCTGGTCCATTATGGGCAGGAAATGCATAAAATAAGCAAAAATAGTATCTATTCCAATAAGGACAGAGAAAGTGGGTCCAATGTGGTTAACCTACCACCAGGTCTTCGACTGGTTACTCTGGGAAATTGTACCATATCTGGGGTTCAGTGTTGGTCTTTGTTGTTTGTATATCTGGCACTCAGCAGCAGCTAACCAAATCAGGCTTGGTAAGTAGAAGTCTACGTTGCCAAGCCCATGCACAATGCCCATCTCTGCCACTGTGGCCATTTTATTCATGGGCCATGGGAATGGCTGACAAAAGAGGCTAAATGCCTATAGAATAGATAATTCTATCTACTTGACTACTGAACTACTCCTCTGATGAATTTGCCTATTTATGAGCATTTATAAGAAACATGAATATCTTCACAGCCTTTATCCATTTGGAGAGATCTATTTACATAGTTTCCCCCAGATTCATTTCTCACCAATTTTCCAATAGTGCTCTTTCCAAGTCCCTGAACATTCAGTCATTTCATTGGCTGCAGCCCATCAACCAGTAGGAAAAAACTCATACATCTGACCAGTTTTCCTTGCAAATAAAATGCATGATCATGGGTACTACCCAAAATTCTACCCACTATAAAGATTTCCCTTCACTGGTTTCATCTTTAGGGTTGTTTAAGAAAGGAGATGTAATGACGCAGCTGTCTACTTCTTGGTGGTACCTGCATAATGTACAGAAATATCAGTAACACAGAAACTAGTCTTCTCTTCCTTAGCCAACTGATCACAAAGATACCACACAAGACACGGGCACATGCATGCTAGCAAAGGTCTTTGTACTAGAACAGAAGTCACAGGCATTTAGGCAATTTTTCATGTAACTTGATTTGGGGACCTGTTAGGATCTGACCACGTATGTACCAGTTCAGTTTTATAGTGGAATGCTTTTATGCGTATCCTCTAGACATATAACTGGACTTAAGACTAATCAAACTTACACAGGGGAGATAGAAAGTATAGTACATGAAGATGTGTGATAAACTTCTAAAGAGCTTAATGAATTTGATAATTTGTTCAACTAGAAGTCTGGGGAATGCATGTGGGAACAGATTTTAAGGAAGTGTGATAATAGTGGGAGGAACATAAGACTAAACCATGTTAATTTTATTGATATGAGTCCACTGAGTGGAGGTTCTAGATTTAATATAGAAGCTTACATAGTTTTTAGAGTGTCAAAGTTTAGTGGTTTGCTAAATCATTTTTCAAGTGATGGACTACTGAAAAGGAGCTGGAAATTCCTGATATTTTTTGGTCTAGTGTTGCTATAGGAATTTTAAGGCTCAAAAAATTGCAGTGAATTACTGGAAGCTAATTTGTATACATTTTAAGCAATGACCATCCCTTGAAGGTGTTTCCTCTCTCTCTGCTTAGTTTTTTACCTGCCAAATGTGAGAATGTAGAATGTTCACAAAGATTCTAGAGAAAGCGGTTTCATTTTTAAAATAGCAAAACAAAACAAAACAGACCTCTACCCTTTCATAAGTTATTGACTTCATGGACAAAAAAGGTGAGAGTATATAGAGATACCTTAATTCAGCAAAATGATAGTAGCAAAATCTGACACATAAATGAATACGATTCTCAGATTAAAGGAGCGAGAAATTACTTTAATAGCTATGACAAATGTTCCTTTATGAAAGGTTCCCAAAATAAAAGTATTCTAGAAAAGTCTTGCAGGGCATACAAATTTCCTTTCAGATAGCTTCTGGTTGTAGGCACATTTTATAAATAGTAGGATTTTATTAAATTTTTGCCTATGATCCTTTTCCTTAAAGTTTAGAGCTGGTATGCATATATGGAGTATATTTTGTTTTCTTGGATTCTTTTTTGACTTGCCTCAACCTTGGGTCTAATGTTAATAGAATATGCAGCAGTGTTTATTTGCAAGCTGATTATGAAACGTGTCTTCATTTTAACTCTTGATTTATTAACCTCATTTAGAATTTTAAGTTTTAGAAACTTCCAACTGATTAAAGCGCGGCTGTTGTCCTTCCCAGAATAGAGGCTGCTCCTTGTGTTGACATAGAAGTCACTTTTTAAGATCAAGGTTGTTTTGTGTCACTCACACCTGTTCATTGTGAGTAGTTTGTACATTGTCAACTCTTGAAGTGCATATTGGATGTAATGATTATGGAAATCATTACACAAACTTCGAAGCTATATGAACTGCATCTTCCCTTGTGCATTGTCTTGATAGATTTGTCTCCTTCTCAAATGGCTGTAGGGGAAAAAATATCTCATATAAGGAGATAGAAAAACAGCAAAACCCACCTGCCAATGCTCATGAGCAAATACAGATAAAATGGGTTGTTTGAAAGATGAGTTACTTTCTACGTGTTGCAAAAAACCCTTCTCTGCATCACTTCCAACACCTTAGAAGAACACATAAACACATAACGGGTACTCTGAGGTCTTCTCTGTGTGGCCAACAAAGGTATGTTTGTATTTCACTGTATACTTTATCTTGATTTACATGTTCTCTATATTGTGTCTAATACTAGTGATGTTACATTTTAATAGTATGCCATTAGTAATAATTAATATTATTAATGTTACTAGCATGAATATTAAGTTTTTAAGACAGGGTCTCAGTCTCTATCCAACCGTGACTTGAAACTTAACAATTTTGCTTAATACAACCCAAACTCAAAAAAAAATCATTCTCTAGTTTTTAAGTGTTATTTAACATGCCTTCTTAACCTCGTTTGTTGAGCTTATAGTAATTAACCACCTCATATAGAAATGTATTTTTTTGAAAATTTGATACATTCATATAACATGTATGGATCAAATCTATCTCCCTTTCCTTTTATCCATTGCTGAAGCCTTTTAGTGGCTACATTATTGACAAAGCCTTTTTCTTGCTTCCCCAGTGGCCATCAATTACAGCTTCTCAGCTAGGAGTGGGACCTCATGAGCTCCTCTTTTCTCACGCTCAGATTTTAGCTGGCATGATCTTGTGCAGAACTTATGAATGCAATCATATATGGTATGAGTTCATGTGTGCCACTACCCTGCCATGCCCAACAAATAATGTTTCGCTTCAGACATCCTCTACCTCTATTCTTTTAATAATCTTTCCTTTAATTCTACCTAATACACTGTTTCTGTGCCACTTTTTAAATGATGACAGAACCTTGACTGAAAGGGTGTGATATTGATGAAACAGTTAAAGTTGAGTATTCTACAGTTTTTTAATCTTTACATATTGGCCAATTATGGGTCTCAGTTGCTCTGTACTGAAAAAGAAGCTTCTATAATGGGGCATGCAAAAAGTACTATGTATAGTTATAAAGATAAGAGCTTAGTAAGTAGCTTAACATTATGTCCATTTAGTAGAATAGTATTAGGTTATCTTTTTGGGCCTAAGACCTAACCATTTTCCAGTCTGGGGCCCAATTAATTATTACTTGACCTTCAATACTCCTTCTGTACCACATTGTCAATTTTTCAAAATAGTTTTATAAAACATTTCTTGACTGTAAATTGTTTTTCTGTTTACAAAAAAAGACAAATAAGGACCAAATTGCTTAGATGGTCAATATTTTTAAATGTTAAGTACCAATGTGATTGAGCAAAAATCATAGTCTGATCCTAATAGAAAATCAAGTACTTAAATTATTAAATGATCCTATATTTACTATCTAATTCATACTTTCTGCTTTAGGTGTGCAAGGAAAAAATGCTCATTTCATCTTCATTTGCAAAATATTTTAAATTGCAGAGCTCACATTCACAGTTCGGCTCTTCAATTACTTTTCCTCCACACTGACAAAACATCTCACTCTATGTAATGGCCTTTTCTCGAGCACTTCATGATTCAGAGTCTTCCAGCTGTGACAAATCAAAAGGTACCTATGCATTCTTTGGGTTTTTTATTTGCAAAAATGTCAAAAATTCAATTTGGTTTTGCTTTTGATGTACATTAATCTTCAAAACCTTTTATCCATCAATTAACTGGTAAAAGTCACCTGGACAGATCTTCACAGAAGACATCATGAAGGTATTTTAGTCTTTGTTTGTTCTTCTCTTTTTGCATGTGCTCTTTGGTGTCCTCAATGAGATTCTTGAAATTCCCTTTTGGAAACTTGATTTATGTGAAAATAAACTTAGTTGACATTTCTTGAAAGTGTATGCTCTCTGGGAAAGGTGAGCAGAAACTTCCAAGGAAAGTTAAAGTTTATATTTTTCTAAGTTTAAATATTATTGCTTATATTAAATAAACAGAATTTTAGAAGGCATTTAACAGAATCCACTTATTCTATAGGTGAGAAAAACTGAGTTGAATATTTTTTCAATGAAACCCAGAGTTGAATAACTTGCCAAGGAAAAACTTTGAGTAAACTCTTCATTTACTAATATATTCAAGACAAAGTGTCATCTCATTTTAGCTTCTCTAGAATACTCCACTATGCCATCCACCTTTAAATGGATATTTCATATGAAAGCTATGGTACTATCTTGCATTCGTGGAATGGTTAACTCATCTCCCACACTACTTTTCATGAAGAGTGGTGAGCCTCTTAGACACTAGGGACACCTGAGTGTTCACAGAGCATTGGAGAACACAGTCTACTTTTAGTTAACTAACAAAAATAAAATGGTTTCTAATTATGGAAAAAAATGTGGAGTTTCTCTGCCCTACTTAAAGGAATGTACATCCTTTTAATTTTGTCCCAGTACTTTAGCCTAAAACCTTTAGCATAGAAGAGTGGCATAGTTACTTGGCTTTCTTCCCTCAAATTCATCAGTAGGACATAAATCACTACTGGATACTTACTGATTTCTTCTCCTTTAGCGTTAGAGCCAACTTTCCACTTATTCTATTATTCCTGGACCTCAGACATGGTAATTAACCTCAGAGATGGAATTTAGAAGAAAAAAAAGTCACTCTGCAAACAGTATTGCATTAGAAACATTCCGTGTTCTACAACATTTCTTTATTTAATCTGAAAAGTTAATGTATCTCTCATATCAATTTGTATCTCCCATATCAATCAATGACCATTTAATTTCTGCATGAAAGTTGAAATAATTTTTTCATGACTTACTAGCTTTGCATCAGGCTATACTTCTGGCCATTAATTCATGCTGTAAAGCCTTTAGGTGAATTCCTCTGGGCTCAGAAATAGTGGAACAACTTTTAAGAAGTAGGTAATTTCATTAAATGATAAGTTCTAGAACAAACTTCACAATGATTTAGAGAGTGGTGTTTTTCATTACATAGAATATTTGGAATGAGAAGTTCCAGAGCTTATAGACCAGACTGCGAGGTTTACCATCCTGTTTTTATTGAAGAACAGCAATATACTGAGGTTATTGTTTGAATTCTATATTGAGCCCAAAACTTAAGCTATTTCCTACAAAAGCTTTTCAAATGAGGAATAAATATTGACATAAGATGGCATCTCCACCAATAAGCACTGTTAAGGATGATCATTATGATAGTATATTGTCCTGATAGTTTGGGAAAGATCTTTATTGTTAATATAATTTGTTCTTATGGTGACAGAAAGAAAGAAATATCATACCTCTGAAGTATTAATTCCTAAAAGGTTTGTATTGTGAAGTTACAATTTTATTCAACAAGTTTAATCCTATAACAAAATTTGAAATGGGGTTGGAACACTACTTCAAAATATTCAGTGCTTTGATCAAAGTTCTCTAATAAAGAAATGAATAAGAATGAAGGACCACTTGGCTCCATGGCTCAGAATGCCACAACTAAGTTTGATTAAATGATATGCCAAAGGTTTCATAATCAATCAACATCCTCTTTGGCACTACAACCTTATTACATCAGAACTCTTTCCTCTAAACCTTTATATTTCTGAATATTTAGAACATCTCTTTTAAGAAAAAAATAGCTCGAAGTCTGAGCAAAGACATGCCAAGAGTTCCATTAAGCTTATGGTCTTAAATACTGCTCTTCTGGCCTCGGTTACTTGGCTAGCTTCAGTCTCCTTATATGCCACTCTCCATATACTACTCACGAACAAATGGTGAGTGCACTGACAGTTTTGACTGGAGTTCCTGTCTGGTTTATGATCATCCCAATCCATCCTGTCTAACACAGAATAATAACCAAAGGTTCTCAGCCAACCACTTTTTTGTACTTCAAACATGCGATTAGCACCCATTGTCTGCCCACTCAGTTTCCAGCAGACCCAGAACCTTGGCTGCCTTCAATTGTTTTATGACCTTCCTTTTAGATGCTATAAGGATGTCTGCGTTAGTCCATTGCATAGTTACATGGTTCACTTCCCAGACATCTTATCCATACTTAAGTTGGTTTTTCTTGAAAGAAAACTCTGGGCATAAAACTTCTCCCTTTAAAATGCTACATTCCTCTGCAGAGCTCTCCCGATATCCCCAACATAGGGTCCCCCTCTTTCCTAGAAAATCTGAACTGAAGAGCTGGAAATAATCTCCCTATTTTTTCATACATGCCATACCTTTTCATGACCCTGAACTTGGGTATGACTTTCTTTTCTACTTGATACCTACAAAACATTTATCTTAGTTGTAAAAGAGTTAATATCTATCTATCTATCTATCTATCTATCTATCTATCTATCTATCTATCTAGTCTTAAGGGTCTTAGGCAATGGTAACTCCCTGTTCCTACACCTGTCTAATTTTTCATTACTTAGGGCACTACCAAATTATTTATCACACTTTACTATTTCTCATTATTTGCTCAACAAAAATTCCTACAGCCCAGAGAACAAAAGACAAGGAAGATAAAAAAGAAAACTCTGGATTAGATAATAACCACTTTCTAGGACGTGCATTGAATTTTGCAGCTCCTGATTTTATTATTGACTGAAGATCGATAGTGATTCTAATCCATGGATATGCTCTACTATAAGGAAGTTGGTGAGCTCCAAACTGCTGAATCACTGTTATTCACTAACAAATAGAAGCCTGTCATCCCTGCATTCCCAATCCTTCATTAAGTGCTATACATATGTTTGCTGAAATTAAAATAGTATATGTGCTTAAATCTCGGTACATGTGGCTGCATAAAAACAATATCTTCTTTGTCTCTCATGTTGAATTCATTCCTAGACCACACTTTCTGAAGTTTGTGAGTCCTTACCAATCCTAGACAACATAGACGTTTTGGGATGAGAAATGATATTTTGGAAACTGCAGCCCGTACAGGATTCCCTTTCTGATGGCCCTGCCTTATTTCCTGCAGGGCACAGTAGGAAATTCTTCTACTTAGGAAGCAGCTGTTGGGTACCAAATTCTTGCCTTGGTGCCCTCCCCGCCCTCCTCCTCTACCTGAGTGGTAGCATCTTTCACTGAGGCTGATGTGGTGGTTGGATTTAGCACTGCTGTGCTCAACACTGACACATTTGAATAACAAAAGCAAGGGGGAAAGCTCAAAACAGAGAAAGACTTTCCTCTGAAATACTTTGTAACCAAATCATATTTCTGCAGTCATGGGGCTAGAATTCTGAGGTTGTGGTGTGATCTTTGAAAAAATTATCGTAAGTCTCTCTTCTTGACTGATAGCTAACTGTTTGCTCCTTGTATTTTTGCTTTGTTTTTTCCCTTTATATAAATCTTCTAATGTCTATACTTTTTAAAGAAGACCACAGTCTTATTGCACTGGATTCAGATCTTCCAAAAACCATGTTGTAATATGACTGCTTTTATAAGGACTTAATCAACTGAGGTTTTGGAAAATAGAACTCCCGAATGGTTTTCTTGTGAGACACAACTAAAAATACAGTGGTTAGCATTCCCTCTAAAGATGTTTTGGTTTTGTTGTTGCTGTTTTTGCTTTGTTTTGTTTTGTTTTTCGGGTTCTATTATATTTGTGAGATTTCCCTAAAACACATTCCTCTCTATGGCTTTCCTGGCTTATGATCTACCAATCTAGAGTCATAGTGAAAGAGAGTATAGGTCTGGAAAGTGTAGTGTCTGCCTGGCAAAATTATCAGTGTCTTAGAAAGAAGATAATCTGGGGAACAGAACAGAAAGGTCCTCCATTTCTTAGTTTTTCCCCAAATACACATGGATATCTATGTGTGTTTCTGCATTCTCCTCATGCCTTAGCTCAAGCTAGAGTTCTGAGACCTGCCGTCATTTTTATCTCAATCACATCCCTTCAATTTTCTCTGCGACACTGGAAAATATATATCCTTATCAGAGCAGAGAGAGGAATATCTTATCATATTGATTCCTCTATGCACAGTTTAAGTGTAGCTATTCAAATTTATTGTTGTTAAGGAAAACTAGGCTGTCTCCCAAAGCTCATATTCCTGTCTTGGTCCCCTACACACTCTGCAAGTCTGTGACAGACACGTGCTTCAAAGACAGAGCAATTCCAGACCTCTTTAAGAAAAAAATAATTTTAACTAAAAAGTTATGCCCTGATTCAATTATTTCTTAATACACAAAACTAGATGTTGTAAGTGAAAAAATAAAAACAGAACATATATTGTTTCTTAAGTTCTTGTCTCTTGAAAAGAAAATTCTTGACTTTCAAAGTCATTACCTCTGCTCTATGTCTCTAAAAGTACTTTTTAAAAATCTAGCAATTTTGTCCTCTTTTGTATTGTTTTCTATCTAGATTTATATGAAATCATAATGTCTTCATTCAGTTGACATAGTAAGAAAACAGTTTTGGGGAAGAATTTATATTTTAACAGCAGAGTCTATTGTTAAAAGTTATGATATACTAAAGGCCATGTGTATCTCTATGTGCTCGTGTGTGTGTCCAGGGTGTGAGGGGTGTTTACAAATAGGGGCAAATTAAATTTAGAAACAAATGTGAAATGCAGAATGGAACTCATGAAACCTGTTTGGGATCCTGACTATGCTGTTTTCATTTTGGATCAAGTTTAAAATTGATTTTTCTTAGTTTCGGTTTCCTTTCATTTAACTGCAAAATTCTTTCAGAATACAATTATAATTGAAGTTTCATCTCTAAAAGCTGGCACAGTATAGAAAAATTATCATTATTTGCTGAATATACAAATGAGTGATGTCTAAAACAGTAGACTTTTTAGTTTATTCTTGAATAAGTTTTGCACAGTGTGTTTAAGCAATGATCCTCAAATTGGGCAGGAGAGTTTTTCTCCTCTTTTCAGAAAGTAGATATTCCAGACCTTCATAATATGCAGATACCTTTGCTATTCCAACAAACTTGATTAGACATCATCTGAATCATAGTAGAATTTATAGCTTGTATCATGATTCCATATGTGCCATATCATTTTTTTCTCTTTTGGGTTTTTGTTTGTTTTTAATGTTTTTCCTGTTTTATAGGATTTTGTTGTACAAGACTATTCTCCAAACAAAACTGCTGCCTGATTTTGGAATCAAGATAGGCCTGTGAGCTAAGATCATCACAGTTGGATATGTTGACTGAAAAAGTTCTCTTTGGAGTGAGACGGCAGGGAAATTCATGGGACCCTAACTTACATGGGTATCCATTCACCTTTTTCCACACATTTATATGTAATTCTACCCTAGTTGCACATAGTTTCAGGAAAGGGTTAGAAAACAAAGATGGGGAAAGATTGTGGAGGGGGAAATTCCATCTACACAGCCATCCAAAGACCATTTTCCCTGTTGTATACAGTACTTCCTGTGTGAATGACTTAAGGTCAACCATGTGCTTACCCATGACGTCTCATCAGTTGTTCTATAAGCAAGCTTAACAAACTCTTTGCTTCCCCTGAGTGACAGGAGTGGCATCTTACTTTGGTTTCTCATTAGCACCCAGTGAGAAAGGTGTAGAAATTTTTTTATATATTTCCAAAGAAAGAAAAATTTCAATATTGTGTCTAATCTATTTATAGAGATTGTTTAGTCTTTTAATGACAGAGGGGATAAAGTTACACTTATCTTTTATGTTACCTGCAAAGGCTCTATACTTACTACAGTACTGAGTGGATACTGAATATGTTCTTACCCTTGGGCAAAGCATTGACAGTAGTAAATGTAGCCTTCTGCTTGCAGTTATTCAACCCCCTATGCTGACAAAATTTCGAATCACAGAAGTTCAATGTCCAGAGAAAGCCCATCTTTACAGGTTCAGGCCTTCAGATCCTGATTCTAGGGCTGGTTCACCTGTGCAATGATAAAGAAGACCTGAGTTTCACACCAAGTGGATGGATGAATTTATGAGATATGACATGATTTTTCTATAGGATCTAGTTACCCAAAACAGGTAAGCAGAGATTATTCAATGAGTCAGGTACCTTTGATGGTATTTTGAGTTTATGGGTTTGACTTTGTTTGGTTTTGTTTCTAAAAATAAGTGCTTACCATTTAATCTTAGCCCTGCCAGAGGTAGAGAAATCAGCTATTTGTTTCTCATTCCTTGTATTTCTCTGCTTTTCTAACATAAGGTTATATATTCTGAAACCTCAGAATTTTATATTTTCTGTGGAATTTCTATGGAATATAATTACAGATAGATAGATAGATAGATAGATAGATAGATAGATAGATAGACAGATATATAGATAGATATGATGTCAAGATTAAAGGAGAACTGATGTGTCAAATCTAAGGGTCAAGGGGGAAAAATCAAGTTACAAACCAAAGAGCTAGGAATATATAATAGGATTTATAGTTTGAGACATGCTGAAAGTACTTTATTTTTAGGACATGTTTGAGCACAGGCAAATTCCAATATTTAAACAAAAACAATAGTGAGTTTGTGATCCTTGAGAACTGGAAACATCTTGATTGTTTACTTAAGTTCATCTCTGTGCAAGCTAAGCTTCTCCTCACCCACGGTAAATTTTCAGTCCCCTCCCTAACAATCTGTACTCCTTTGCTGCTAATATACAGGTAACAATGGCCAGTGTGCATAAAGAGGATCAGCTAAAAATTTATCATTCTAGGCAGCAACTTGAGGAGCTTTGAAAAGCCAAGAGTGCAGAGTGCCACTAAGAGATAAAGAGCACAGAGCTGAAAGTGCTAAGGACAAATGGTTTGTTTCAGTACATCCTGTGTAGCAGTGTATTACCAGAGGCAATCAGAACAAAAGATAAGATCAGCATCCCGAGTGCTAAATGATACTCATTTGCCATCTTCACCAAAATAAGATTACATGAAAATATTTTTTTTATTTTGAATGTCACTGATAATTTGAATAATGAGATTTTTTTTGACCCATAATCTAGGCAAAGCCTCACTCCTGAAGATAATAGAGATGAGATGAATTGGAGGACTACAGCCAGATACAGAAAAGGAAACAGAACCTTTTAATACTAGTTGATAAAACTGGCAGTTTAGTGCAGATAAATGCAGAATAACGATGCTTTTGATGGGTCTTTATCACAGAAGGCCATGTTCTTCCCAAATTATGAGACATATAAAAGGAGTTTCAGTCAAAAGACAAGTCTGTTTATATCCTCAATAAATGAAAAAGAGAATCACAAACCCCATAAATGAACGTAGAGAAGGACAACTGCTTGATGTTTTTATCACCAGGTCTCTACACTTTAGAAATTATAGAACAAAAGAATACCCAGGAAAGAATCAAAAAGCTGTCAACATGGCAGCTTTGAAAATATAAAATTGTAGTCTCAATGGGAAATAATACCATAGTTGGACTCACATCCATTAAAAATAATCTCAAATGTAGATGTCTTAAATATGTTCTACTTGAAAGAGCGTTTGAACTGGTATTTAATGAATATTAAATTTTGTATATTAAGTATATGACCAAATTTTTGCATAGTCTCCTCAATGTCTTCTCTTATTCATTTGAATACTCAGTTCACAACTGGTTTGATTCATTGTGGACCCTTTAACAGGCAAGGCCTAGATGAAAGAAACAGGCAATTGGTGCCATACTTTGGTTTATAGTGCAGTTATGCTTTTAACTTATCTTTCTGTGCTTTCTGGTCCCCATCACAATATAAGTAAGCAGCCTATAATGACTGCTGTCGTAGAGTCCCAACTCCTATGCCATCTGCAGCACAATGGACTTTACCCTCATGGTAAGCCCAAGGAAGTCTGTCTTTCCTTATGTGGTTTCTAGTCAGGAATTCTATCACACTATCAAAAAAGGTAACTAAATTAAGCAATTATCTCCTTTGCCATTGAATTTTATTTCTGAGAAAAGTAACAAACAAACCAAACAGGAACATCTAATGAATGACTTCTTTAAATGTAATATTTATTCTTTGGGTAAACTTTTGTAAGAAAAGTGAATAAAATAGATTTTAGCTATTATTAGATATCTTACTCTAGAATGTAATTTTTATTGGAGCTGTCTAGTTCAGGGTTATAGTATTTACAGTCAATATGTCTGTGTAAATTTGCCAGTTGTGTCTTGGGGCATTTGATCTAACATTTCATATGCTAGACTTATAACTTAAGTAGTAATTTCCGTGTAGGATCTATCTTAAAGGTCAAGATTTAGTACAGAAATGTGGTAATTTACTGTTAGTTTTATCTACATTACAGCTTTATTAATATGCAATAATAGATATCTGATAAGTAACCACCTTAAACACTAGCATGAACCAATGTTATAGTTAGGTATGACAGCTTCTATCTCTGTTCTAGTCCTAGGACTTAAAAACCTAAGGAAAGGTTATCAGGAGTTTGAGGCCAGCAGATTTGAATAGTCAATCAACATGGATGACAGAAAAATCTAATATTATTTAGATAATGATTTTAAAAAGCAGAAGAGTGGGCTGTTGTTATGGAATGGGCCATGGTGTGTAAAGCTAGCTGAATATTTTGAAATGTTTTAGATATCTTATGTGACTTGGTATCTTTAAATTTAAAACAGCTAAACTGCTTTAGAAATGTTCAGCTTATCTTTTAGCCAGTATAATTTTGTGACTTTTTTATTTGTGTGGTGGTTTGAACATGCTTACCCAAGGAATGGCACTATTGGGAGGTGTATCTGTGGTGGAGTAGATGTAGCCTTGTTGGAGAAAGTATGTCACTGTTGGGGTGGGTTTTGAGATGCTCCTCCTACCCATGTGCCAGCAAGTCTGCTCCTGGCTTCTTTTGCATAAAGATGTAGAACTCTCAGCTCTCCATTGACTTGTCTGTTTGGATGCTGCCATGGTTTTAGCTGTGATGCTAATGGACTGTACCTCTATACCTGTAAGCCAGTCCCCAACTAAATGTTTTCCTTTATAAGAGTTGCCATGGTCATTGTGTCTGTTCACAGCAATGGAAATCCTAAAGAAGACATTTTGAGTGTGGTTTATTCTGCTTTTCAAACTTATTCCAATTTCTCTACTAACAGTCTTTTCAAACTGGCAGGTGTGGGGAGGAAAATTCAGAGTCCAATGAATTTCCCAGGCCCTAACCTAGTCTTGATCTAGGCTATGCACACAGACTCATAGTTTCCACAGGGAAAGTTGTGTTAAAGAGCCTCTCTCTAGTGTCTTCAGTGTGCTGAGGAACAAAGATAAAAGATCTTTCACTTGAAACCTTCCCAGAGAGCATTCTCTAAGGGTTCAAGGGCCTGTCATACATATTTGGCAAGGAAACTGCCTAGAGGGTCAGTTTGAAAACCAACCTCTGAAAGCATTTTACTATAATGGACTATTTCAAGGATTCATGTTACTGGCATCTAAAAGACTCTATACATGATTGTTCCCATGTAGAAAGCAATGAAATGGACTCTGAGAGGTTAACAAAAGAAATTAATTGGAAGAAACAAGTGTACATGATGACACTGCAATCTCATGGGTTGAAGACGGATGTGAGCAAGGAGACACCAGAAAGATCAATAAGAATAACAATGGCTCGGTGACAGTTTGCCAAAAAATGGATTCACAGATAATAAGCAATCTGAAATTGTCTGCCTCTTCATCATGTTTCTTTGTATGCATCATGAAAGTGGTGAATATGCAACAAAGGAGCGCTAGTTAAGATGTCTTCCTTGGTAAGGCCATGCGCCCAAGGATGGATACCCATTTCACAATTCTTTTGAAAAAATGAATTCATTGCTCATCCCTTTCCTGAAACAATGAGATGTCCTCATTCATAATCACAACCACGCTGAGATCTGTTTCCCTTAGGACAGAGCAGGTGATCATCTATGAGAGAAAAATTTAAGAGCTATTTAAAATCTGTTTGCCATTGTGCTTGAATAGAGCTTAAAATATTAAAATTAGAAAGGACTTGATGATCTTCCTTTAAAAAATATGACAAATCAATGTGTTTCCTGATCTTCAAGAAATTTGCTATAGAAATCTTCAACTAAGGTTGTGTTTTGTCATGGTTATCATAAAAGGATATTGCATCTTACCTTACTACTTTTGAAATGTTTTCCATTGACTCAGATTTCCTTTCTCAGAAGTAGTTCAGAATCTTTTTTAAAATGCATCTTCTCTTTTCTTTAAATTTAAAATTATGTTTTTCCACTACTACTAAGAACAACATCCATTGTATGAACCCACTTTATTTATTAATTTATTTGTTTGGTTGGTTTATTATTTATTATTTTTCACTTACTCACTTTTAAAAGGGCCTGAAATTGTTGCTGTTGGGTTTTTTTCCTAATGGAACTCTATTATTTTCTTTGATTATCTTGTCCTTTGTCTTACCTCAGAGACATTTCTTTTTAAATAGAGCCTTAAAAATTGTGGCCATCAGAGAGCTCATTGCCCAGACGTGTGGGCACTCCTGAGCCTGCAGGGCAGGAGAGACCTCCAGTACTGTCCACCTTTGCTCACATCCCAGGCCCAAGAGCAAACTGTATAGGGTCTTTGGGAACAGGAAGACAGAGGCACTCAAGCTGCAGGAGCCCTCTGGTCTAGACTGGACCCAGATCTGAAGGGACCCAGTGAAACAGCTCCCTGAACCCAAATCCGATGGGAGGGAGAGCTAGACTTTCAGAGGGGCAGACACACCTGGTAAACCAGAGGAGATTACTCTCTGCCCATATTTCTGACTCTAGAGAAAAACACCTAGTGCCATCAGGGCCCCCTAGGCACAGGGACCCCAGAGAAAGAGGGTCAGGCCCTTCTGGTTACTGTCCTTACAGAGAGCTGGAACCCAGCACTGAGGAGTGACTTCAGGCCTAAGACAAGAGGTAAGATCAACTTTTCAGCTCCAAGTGACCTGCCTGGTAGACATAGGACACACGCCCACAGGAACAGCTGAAAACCAGTAGATAGGAAGGACTACAAGCCTGAAAGCAGAACACTCTGTTCTCATAACTGGCTGAAAGAAAACAGGAAAACAGTTCTACAGCACTCCTGACACACAGGCCTATAGGACGGTCTAGCCACTGTCAGAAATAGCAGAACAAGGTAACACCAGAGACAACCTGATGGTAAGAGGCAAGCGCAGGAACCCAAGCAACAGAAACCAAGATTGCATGGCATCATCTGAGCCCAATTCTCCCACCAAAGCAAACACTGAATATCCAAACACACCAGAAAAGCAAGATCTAGATTTAAAATCACATTTGATCATGATGATGGAGGACTTCAAGAAAGACATAAAGAACTCCCTTAGAGAAATGCAGGAAAACACGAATAAACAAGTAGAAATCTTTAGAGAGGAAACACAAAAATCCCTGAAAGAATTACAGAAAAACACAACCAAACAGGTGAAGGAATTAAAAATGGAAATAGAAGCAATAAAGAAAGCACAATGGGAGGCAACCCTGCATATAGAAAACCAAAGAAAGAGACAAGGAGCTGTAGATACAAGCATCACCAACAGAATACAAGAGATGGAAGAGAGAATCTCAGGAGCAGAAGATTCCATAAAATCATTGAATCAACTGTCAAACATAATGTAAAGCGGAAAAAGCTACTGGTCCAAAACATACAGGAAATCCAGGACTCAATGAGAAGATCAAACCTAAGGATAATAGGAATAGAAGAGAGTGAAGACTCCCAGCTCAAAGGACCAGTAAATATCTTCAACAAAATCATAGAAGAAAACTTCCCTAACCTAAAGAAAGAGATGCCCATAAGCATACAAGAAGCCTACAGAACTTCAAATAGATTGGACAAGAGAAGAAACTCCTCCTGAACCATAATAGTCAAAATACCAAATGCAAAAAACAAAGAAAAAATATTAAAAGAGGTAAGGGGAAAAGGTCAAATAACATACAAAGGCAGACCTATCAGAATTACACCAGACTTCTCACCAGAGACTACGAAAGCCAGAATATCCTGGACAGATGTCATACAGACCCTAAGAGAATACAAATGCCAGCCCAGTTTACTGTATCCAGCAAAACTCTCAATTAACATAGATGGAGAAACCAAGATATTCCATGACAAAACCAAATTTACACATCTTTCTAGAAATCCAGTCCTCTAAAGGATAACAAATAGTAAAACCCAAAACAAGGAGGCAAGCTACACCCTAGAAAAAGCAAGAAAGTAATCGTTTTGCAACAAATCAAAGAGAAGACAAGCACACAAACATAACCACGCCTCCAAATATGAAGATAACAAGAAGCAACAGTCACTATTCCTTAATATCTCTCAACATCAATGGACTCAATTCCCCGATAAAAAAAACACAGATAAAAATAACTGGATACCCAATGAGGACCCAGCATTTTGCTGCCTATAGAAAATACACCTCAGAGACATAGACATACACTACCTAAGAGTAAAAGGCTGGAAAACAACTTTCCAAGCAAATGGTCTGAAGAAGCAAGCTGGAGTAGTCATGCTAATATCGAATAAAATTGATTTTCAACCAAATGTCATCAAAAAAGATAAGGAAGGACACTTCATATTCATCAAAGGAAAAATCTACCAGGATGAACTCTCAATCCTAAATATCTATGCTCCAAATACAAGGGAACATATACATAAAGTAAACATTATTAAAGCTCAAAGCACACATTGCACCTCACACAATAATAGTAGGAAATTTCAACACCCCACTCTCATCAATGGACAGATCATAGAAACAGAAATTAAACAGAGACATAGACAGACTAAGAGAAGTAATGAACCAAATGGACTTAACAGAGATTTATAGAACATTCTATCCTAAAACAAAAGGATATACCTTCTTCTCACCACCTCATGGTACTTTCTCCAAAATTGAACATATAATTGGTCATAAAACGGGCCTCAACAGGTACAGAAAGATAGAAATAATCCCATGCGTCCTATCAGACCACCACGGCCTAAAGCTGGTCTTCAATAACAATAAGGGAAGAACGCCCACATATACATGGAAGTTGAACAATGCTCTACTCAACGATAACCTGGTCAAGGTAGAAATAAAGAAAGAAATTAAAGACTTTTTAGAATTTAATGAAAATGAAGGTACAACATACCCAAACTTAAGGGACACAATGAGAGCAGTGCTAAGAGGAAAACTCATAGCTCTGAGTGCTTGCAGAAAGAAACAGAAGAGAGCATACACTTGTAGCTTGGCAGCACACCTAAAAGCTCTGGAACAAAAAGAAGCATATACACCCAAGAGGAGTAGAAGGCAGGAAATAATCAAACTCAGAGCTGAAATCAACAAAGAAGAAACAAAAAGGACCATACAAAGAATCAATAGAACCAAAAGTTGATTCTTTGAGAAAATCAACAAGATAGATAAACCCTTAGCCAGACTAATGAGAGGACACAGAGAGTGTGTCCAAATTAACAAAATTAGAAATGAAAAAGGAGACATAATAACAGAGCTAGAGGAAATTCAAAAAAACATCAGATCCTATTACACAAGCCTATATTCAACAAAACTTGAAAATCTGGAGGAAATGGAGAATTTTTTAGACAGATACCAGGTACCAAAGTTAAATTAGGAACAGATAAACCATTTAAACAACCAAAAAACTCCTAAAGAAATAGAAGCAGTCATTAAAAGTCTCCCAACCAAAAAGAGCCCAGGTCCAGATGAGTTCAGTGCAGAATTCTATCAGACCTTCATAGAAGACCTCATACCAACACTATCCAATCAATCTATTCCACAAAATTGAAACAGATGGAGCACTACCAAATTCCTTCCATGAATCCACAATTGCTCTTATACCTAAACCACACAAAGACCCAACAAAGAAAGAGAACTTCAGACCAATTTCCCTTATGAATATCGACACAGAAATACTCAATAAAATTCTGGCAAACCGAATCCAAGAGCACAACTAAGCAATCATCCACCATGATCAAGTTGTCTTCATCCCAGGCATGCAGGGATGGTTTAATATACAGAAAGCCATCAACGTAATCCAATCTATAAACAAACTGAAAGATAAAAACCACATGACCATTTCATTAGATACTGAGAAGCATTTGACAAAATTCAACACCCCTTCACGATAAAAGTCCTGAAAAGACTTCCTGAAAGGAATTCAAGGCTCACACCTAAATATATTAAAAGACATACAGCAAACCAGTAGCTAAAATTAAACTAAATGGAGAGAAACTTGAAGTAATCCCACTAAAATAAAAGTTAGACCGCAGGGAGACAAATAACCCTATTAAAAAATGGGGTTCAGAGCTAAACAAAGAATTCACAGCTGAGGAATGCCGAATGGCTGAGAAACACCTAAAGAAATGTTCAACATCTTTAGTCATAAAGGAAACGCAAATCAAAACAACCCTGAGAGTCCACCTCACACCAGTGAGAATGGCTAAGATCAAAAACTCTGGCAACAGCAGATGCTGGCAAGGATGTGGAAAAAGAGGAACACTCCTCCATTGTTGGTGGGATTTCAGACTGGTATAACCATTCTGGAAATCAGTCCGGATATTCCTCAGAAAATTGGACATTGTAGTACCTGAGGACCCAGCTAAACCTCTCTTGGGCATATACCCAAAAGATGTTCCAACATATAAAAAAGACATGTGCTCCACTATGTTCATAGCAGCCTTATTTATAATAGCCAGAAGCTTGAAAGAACCCAGATGCCCTTCAACAGAAGAATGGATACAGAAAATGTGTAACATCTATACTCTGGAATACTACTCTGCTATCAAAAACAATGACGTTATGAAATTTATAGGCATAATTGATGGAACTGGAAAATATCATCCTGAGTGAGATAACCCAATCACAGAAAAACACCCATTGTATGCACTCATTGACAAGTGGCTATTAGCCCAAATGCTTGAATTACCCTAGATGCACAGAACACATGAAACTAAAGAAGGATGACCAAAATGTGGATGCTTTACTCCTTCTTTAAAAGGGGAACAAGAATACCCTTGGCAGGGAATAGAGAGGCAAAAATTAAAACAGACACAGAAGGAACACCCATTCAGAGCATGCCCCACATGTGGCCCATACATATACAGCCACCAAACTAGGTAAGATGGATGAAGCAAAGAAGTGCAGGCCGACAGGAACCGGATGTAGATCTCTCCTGAGAGACACAGCCAGAATACAGCAAATACATAGGCGAATGCCAGCAGCAAACCACTGAACTGAGAACGGGACCCCCGTTGAAGGAATCAGAGAATGGATTGGAAGAGCTTAAAGGGGCTCGAAACCCCATATGAACAACAATGTCAACCAACCAGAGCTTCCAGGGACTAAGCCACTACCCAAAGACTATACATTGACTGACCTTGGGCTCCAACTGCATAGGTAGCAATGAATAGCCTAGTAAGAGCACCAGTGGAAGGGGAAGCCCTTGGTCCTGCCAAGGCTGAACCCTAGTGACTGGGATTGTTGTGGGGAGGGTGGCAATGGTGGGAGGTTGGGGAGGGGAACACCCATATAGAAGGTGAGGGGGAGGGTTAGGGGTATAGTGTCCTGGAAACTAGGAAACAGAATAACATTTAAACGTAAATAAGAAATACACAATTTAATAAAGATGGAAAAAAAAAGAATGGAAAAAATTTGTGACCAGCATAGTAGGTGATAGAAACTGGATGATAGATAAATAAAACTTTTCAGCCAGTGAAATCTGCCTGGCAAATCCTGTCTATAAGGCTTCTGGATAGTTTTATGATTGAGCTTGTTAATGTTTGCAATGCATCCTGAAAATGATAAGCTAAGAGGCTCCCTCTAAAAATACCTTACCCTTTCTGGGGCTTGTTATCCTGTCAGGAGCTCTCTTCCTGTTACCTCCATCCCCTTTTCTCGTGTCGCTAGTTTAGACCATTTCTGTACATCACATACATATTACATCTGAAAAAAAAAGATGAGATATAATTTAAGATGGTATCTTTAGTTTAGTTGCAGCTATGATTATAGAAAACACGTGGGATTTACTGAAACTACAAAAAATAGAGATTATTATGTTGAAACTTCAAAATTCACTTTGGAAATTGTTGGTTTGTATAACCCCTGTTTCTCTTTAAAAAGACCACTGAGTGAATTTTACTGCAACTAGGTAAGAGTTCTTTTATTAATAGATGTTGTTTCCACTTGTTGTCCTCAAATTACCAATGCATGAAGGAAGTCATATAATAAGAAACTTACCCTTTAGCATTGTTATAGGTCTGAGATCACTCAGAGATTCCCCATGACCATGAATGAATTTTAGCAACAAAAAGGGGTTTATTAAATATTGGCAGTGGATATTCTTGGTAGCAGGTCTGCAACCAAGATCAACCTCTAGGTATCGCCCCAAAACACTTGAGTTTGAGGTTTATAAAGGCAAAAGCCACAAGGCCCATGTACTTCCTGCCTTCCTGAAATCAGTAGAAAGCACACATTCTGACATACCTCCCGCCTACAGACAACCAAGCACACATCTTTCAGTCACTCAGTCAAGGGCAAGCAAGCTTATTCCCAGGAGCAAAAACACATGGTTTGTGTAAGATCAGTCCCCACTTCTGGGAAGTAATCTGTTTTTGGGCAAGGGGGCGGTTTACAGGTTAGAGGCATTTGTGTTTTTATAGTTCTCTTAAGCATAGTGATTTTAAACTTTGAAACATAATGTTCACCGTCACAACATGAGCTTACAGCTGTTGTAGTGAAAAACTAAAGGGAACTACTTTGCCCTTTTCAGTGGAGTGATGATGTCATTGCCTTTCTCTTTTGTTCACTTAAATGACAGAACACAAACACTGTTTGCCATATTGGTTTGCACATTAATAAGCACAACATAAAACCAAATTGCAAGGCTGTGCTTCTTCTCAAGCTGTTCTCCCATGTTAATGCTTTCCTGCAGCCCTGACAGATGCTCCGACGCCAAAATAGCCTCCAGAAGAAGAGTCTAATGAAGGTACTATTTATACAACTTTGGGAACCTTGAAATCACTGAGATTTGTTTCTATGATTCCTCATAGTAAAATATTAGCACTTGGCCAAAGACAATTGTTTCCTAACAGTTTAATTGATATCTTTATAGAAAAATCCCAGGCACGGATAAACCTCATAAGAAAGAAGCAAAGAAAGAAAAAATAAATTCAAATACATAAAAAATAATTTAAAATGCACATCCAAGCCTCTCCCACATTTCACCTTTTGTGAATTATCCTTTCATGCCATGTAATATGGAAGAATGTTTTTTTTTAAAAAAAAAAATCTGGCTATCTAAGTGCTTCCTTCCCCCTCCCCATCTTGCTCAGTTTGTCAAAGAAAACACCTGTTGAGGTGGAAGCCCTGCTGTGAGCCTCCACAAAGTCCAAGATGGGAATGATGGAACACGGAGCAGTACTGCTAGCAGAGCATTATCATAATAGCCTGAACTCCTGAGCTCCTCCTGATTACCTGGATCTTACCTCCCAAAGGGGAAATGACTTCAAAGACTGAACCTCTTGTCTGCATTTTCAAAGATTCAGCAACGTAACGCTGCAGACTCTGAAGGCTTGTTTTAACCAGGTGCAATAATGCCAAAAAATGAGGCTGAGTTCTACTAAGAGCGCAGGAGAGCATGGACGCAGAACCCTCGGGGCTGGTATTTCCTCCCTGTGCTTCACGGCAGGCTTGTCATCCTAGGGACCCTGCCAGTTGTTTCAACTCACCACTGCAAATCCAGTCTCTGTTTCCTAAGTCCATTTTGAAAGTCAAACAAATTTAAGAGTTTCAAAACAGTGCTAGCCCAAATCCGGTTGGAACTTTTAATTAGACTGATGTTATTTTTAGACTCTCTCAAAGCTCCATAATTGAGCCCTTTGCAGTTGTACAAACAAATAGAAACCTTGTAAGATCTTGAAATTCATGATAGTTTACTAATGAAGTCAGCTTGGAAAACTCTTCATTGAATATTGTAATTTGATTGCCATCTTATTCTGATTGGACCCTGGTTTTGCATTTAAATGAGTATATATTATTTGAAATGCAAAACAGCATGTTATCTGGGGTATTTTGCAGGAACCGACAAGATTAAAAACATCTAATGTTCCATTTTACAAAAACATTACAAAATGGAAGTGCAGAGCAGACTTTTAAAATTTATTAGTAACAGCTTACAATAATTGGACATTAATTAATCCTAAATTACAAGACATTTCTGTGGAAATGCATATTGCCTCCTTCCCATCAGTGCTTGGCAGATTCATTAGTAGTATTATTTTTGTTTGGTATTGATGGCATTAGCAACAATTTCTTAGTTACTAAAGCAGTCATTGTTATGGAATTGACTGCTCCTCCTGTGAATATGGCAAGATGCATCAGCAATTACTGACGCTGTAGCAACTGACCTTGAATATCCAATTAGAAAACAAAAACAAAAAAAAAAAAGAAAAAAAAAAACAAGAATGCTGCAGTGATAATCTCAGGCAAATTCAATTCCTGAATTAGGGTCTATGTTGGCCTGTTCCAACCTTTGGGTTTTGCCAGCTTTTATGTTTTTAGATGGATAGAAAAGTTATTTCTGATTCTGTAACCTTTTATTATTATTTCCCAACTGTGTTTTTTGTGTCTTACATAGAAAATTGCTTTCAATTGAATCACCCAAAAAAGATTTCTCTTTGAGAGTAGCATGGAAACAGCCATCTAGCTATTTGATTGTTTGACTCACTGAAGTTTCTATTACATCTAGTCTCAGACAAATACAGTAACTCACAATCTATTATTCTAGATTTTTCTCTCCCTTCAACATTTCTATGACAAAAGATTGTTAAACCAGGATCTTGGATTTATATGTGTATCATTCAGACCTCTAGAATAATATTTAATCCTTTAGATATTGTAAAGAGTGGGGAGAGATGAATGCTTCATGTGAGATTTGTGTGGTCAGATAGACTCGTCTTCAATGATTTTGTGTTTCTCACCTCAGGTCCAAGGACATGCTTCTTGGATGTAAGAACATGGGCTCAGAATAATCCCCAGGCTGGACGGCAGGAGGAGAGCAAGGATATCTGAAATAGTGTAGGAGGGGAGAATAAATGGATGGCAGGACTTTACAGCCCATTTTTGCAGGCTTGATGATATCTTAAACAGCTTTCCAGTACTGTAAGAAAAGAAATTGAAAATAAGAACGAGGAAAAGGTTTTGTTGTTCTTTTAGTCTGTTCATGGTTTTGATAATTCTGCTTATAACCAGCATTTCTTGTTGCTTTGGGCCATGGAAGAGGTAACACAGTAGCAGAGAGCACATGGTAGAGTAGAGTAAGTTGTACCATCCAGAACATCTAAGGAGTGCAAAAGACAAAAGGGGCAAGACTGGGGTCTACTCCAACCTGAGACCTTCCAATGGGTTCCACACTTTTATATAGTGGCAGGGGCTTAGCACCAAGCATTTTAATAGTGTGGAAGGCACTGAACACAATAGTAGCAGACTCCACCTACCATGTTAATCCAGCATTAGTCCAGTCTGGCTGGATGCTTCCAAAAGCTTCCTAAAACTAATATTTTATATGGTAAAAATGTATGCAAGTGCCATCAACATGTAAGCCTAGGTTAAGTCTTCAAATTTTATTCTATGATTCTAAAATTAGATGGGGTGTTATGTAACAATCTACTCTGAATGGAAATATTCCATTTAGGTAAGAATTTCATTTAGACTTTGTTACAGGATAGCCTGTATCATTGATGAATGAGGTCTATTTTATGGGTACAGAATGCCTTCCCAACAACTAATGGATTAAATAAAGGGTGTAGTACAGTTCCTGAAAGCAGCATTATGAGCTAGGATCTGAAAAAGGCAATGGCATGTGTTGCATTGCCTTTGTTATAGGTATGTAGGGATTTTGACGTGTGGTTTTCAGGCCCTGAAGTTGCCTCTGGTTTGGAAAAGGGAGTATATAAAAGGAAGTTTGAGATAGAGGTGGTTGCCATATCTTACTGATGTCAAGATGTTAGGGGTTAGTCTGGTGCTGCTATGTATTCAAATGATAAATACTGGCCTCATAATCTGCCTGTCCTGATAAGTCGATCCTCACGAATATCAAAACATGCTATGTAAACTTTGCTCATCTTATTCTTCAACTGATTAAATAAATTTGGATACAGTCAATCGCTTGGGAGAGTAGAGGCATGAGGGAGATCCTTTACAAGGCTATATGGGTCACAGGTAAGGAGGAGGAAGGAGACAGCAGGAGAGAGAAGGAGGGAAATGCAGGAGGTCTCCATTAGATATGATAAACCAGGAGTATGTGGCCGAGTAAAATGTTCCCTGACTAAAAACTGATGGCGCCAAAATAACCCAGGCAAGACTCAAACAGCAAGTACTTGTGGACTGTAACTGAGAAATTAACAGTCTAGCATATAGAAAAATACATCAGGGATGATAATTCACCCAGTATTTGTGCTATAGCTAATATTTAAAAAAACTATATGATTTGCCTCAAATATTGTGAGACTATCCAGGTCATATTTATAACTAATAGAGTTATTAAATGTCATTTAAAAATACCATTTACAGCAAGACACAAGGAAATGAGAGTAGTGCAAGTTAGAATGGTGCTAAAAAAACTCTACCTGGGATCCAAAGGTTTAAACCTATAGGAATCAGATAATGAGAAGGAAGAGGGAAATGTAAATGTGATAGAAGAAGTGAATCGGATTCAACCTTTGGAAGGTTCAACAGAGAAGGAAGAAGTCCATAATTCAAGATCTGATTGGAGACCTTGGAAATGGCCAAATGTGGTGGGGACTTCTGTGGGCCACAAGACACTCAGAAATAACCTTATCTGTCAATGAAGGGGGAAAAAAGGAGGGATATGCAGGGTTTGATTATGAAATGTGATTGCCTCCATGCTGCAGGTTTTGCCTTTGTGAGAAACGTTGCCAACCTAAATATCCGTTTGTGCAATAATGACAAAACCGAATTAGAGATCATCAGCCCAGATGCCAATGGAGAGAAAGAGAAGGTGGGTGTATCTGGAAAATTATTAGAAACTTGAGACACCTCAGGGACTGCAGACCATGTGGATGATTTGAGCAAACCACCAAGGAAAATGGAAAACATGTCTTCAACTATCATGGCAATTTGTGGGCTAGAAAATCACCATTCAGGGAAGAGAGTTTCACAAGTGGAATCTTCAGCCAGCTCTCATGCATGCGGGAAGGAATTACTCTTGAGGCACACCATTGATGTTAGAGCTCGTCCACATTACAGATGGTCCATGTGGCTGCATCAAGTCTTCACAGAGAGTGACAGCAAGCTGCAGCTGGAGAGTGTGCTGCTGGGAACAGTGCTTCTGACACTATGATCCCCAGATGCTCTCCATATGGGCATGACTTCATGATTCTGGATTGGCTGTACAGTTGCCTACATAGGAATTGTTGGACCCCAGGGCTAGACTCTTTCAGATTAAGAAATCACTGATCCAACTTCCTCCAGTCCCTCCAGTCTATTGGGCAATGCAGCAATTGTCAATCCCTCCCATCTCACATCACCGGTAATGAAGATGCCATTCTTGAGGACAACTTAGTGAATAAGTAAGTTCCTGAGGGGATAGAGAGGTTAAATGCAAGGGACCATGATGGGGGCTGGGAAGCATGGCAACAGAAATGCTACACAGCCATGGCAGTTTAAGATGAGGATGCTTGCCCATGTATCTGCAGACTCAGAAGAAAATTAGGACACAAATAATCTACTTCTTTCACAGGGCCACAAAACAGGGCCAGTAGCTAGGGAACAAGTGTTCAAACACAGGAATATATAGGGAACGTTTGCTATCCAAATCGGATCATTCCATTCCTGGACTCCAAAGACTCATTGCCATCTCTCAATGAAAATGCATTCAGTCCAACTTCAAAGTCCCCACAGTCTTACAGTCTCAACATTGTTCAAAAGATCAAAGTATCTTCTGAGATGTAAGATAATTGTCTTTTTTCACTTTTTATTGATTCTTTATTGTGTTTCATATCATGCTCTCAAATTCCACTTGTATTCTCATTCATCCATTAATATCCACACTTTGCCCCATGACCTCCTCCAAAATAAAATAAATAAATAAACAAAAAATAAGGAATAAGAAAAACAAAACAGATCATAGAAAACATCTTGTTGTGGAAGCTACAGCAGCATAGTGTGCTACATGGTATACTGTTTTGTCTACAAATCTTAACTTGCAAATGTTCACTGCAATGAGTCATTGGTCTGGTTGAGGCCTCTGGCTTCTGTCACACCATCCCATCGATATTGGATTCTGGCTCGGACTTCTCCAAGTTATCCTGTCATTGCCCTGTGTTGTCAAAATCCTGCAGCTTTGTATCTGTAGGACCAGCCCTTACGCATGCTCTAGCAGTTTTTGGATGAGGTAGATTTTAGAGTGGACAAATTCAAAGTCCTGGCTCTGGTCCTGGGGGACTGCCATCTCTCCTGCATCTGCCCTGGTTGGCTTGTCTAGTGCTACAGCTGGAATGCAGTAGGAACATCTCTCCAACTCTCACACCCTTTGGGGTATGCCACTAGAGCCTTTGCCATCAGCTCTCCTGTGTTGCAAAAGCAAGCTGTGGGTCCTACTCTCATGCGTGCTTTGGCTAGTGAGCAGGGTCACTCTCCTACACGCAGGACCTCAGGGCCAGCTCCCTTGCCTTAGGTGGCCACTTTCGTTAGTGTTGCATACAGCGAGAGATGGGGCAGTTATTCAGTCTGCCATAGCCAGTGAGAGGTAAAGCCAGCTGTGCGCAGCCCTTGGACGTATATACATGGTTCTAGCAGGAGCCTAGGCCAGGGATGTTTTCATGGGCAAGATACTTTTAAGGAGAAAAAGAAGGAAACAGATACAGGAATGGATAGCAAAAACTAACGGCCCTAGGGTTATATGGAATCCTAATACAGAAGAAGCTTCTTTAATATATACATATATGAAAGAACTATAATTTGAACCACCAATAAATAGGGAAGACAAAGTATCAACTAACCATCTCTTGTCACAAAATGAAACCTCCAGTTCCAGAAGTGGGCTACATATAATTGAGATGTTGGTTAAAGTGGCCCTTAGAACCATCCCCCCCCACACACACACACTCACAGTCTATTTCTCAACCTATTGATTGCTCTCTACAAACTGATGGTAGGGACCAATTGGTGAAGACAATGCCTCCACACCTCATCGAGCAGAGAAGTCTACCTATTGCTTACCTAGAGACTTTGTAACTACTAGACACTTCATAAACTACTACAGACCTTGAGTTTATGGTAATGGAAGGTATTCTGCACATTATCAAGGGAGAAAGGTAGCCACAAACTGAGCTACAAAACTTCAATCTACAATGGTGCTATGCAACTTGTAAAGATATGTTGGTATAATAGTGTCATAAGTGTTGAAGGAGTACTCAACTACTTTATAACTGGAATTAAAGCCCAGTCCATGAGATAGAATCCATGCCTGACACTGACAGAGTGGACAAACTAGACTAGTTAAGTCATAGACCTAGGGGAAAACTAAATACTTCTGTTCTAAAGAAATGTAGCAATAAAATGACTTCTAACAATGTTCTGCTATACTCATAGATAACCATCTTACTCACTGCTCACCAGAGAAGCTTCTTCCTGCAGTAGATGGGAATTAGTAGAGATTCATAACTGGATAGTATTACAGAGAATCAGAGCCCTTGGACCACTCAACTCTAAATAGGAAATAACCATTAAATGTATCCCCTCAGGGCTCAAAGAACCCAGCAGAAGAGGAGCCAGAAGGATTGTAAGAACCAGTGGGGACGGAAGATGTGAAAGAAACAAGACTTTCTACATACAAAAGGACTGGCCACATGTATACTCAAGGAGACTGTGGCTGCAACACACAAGTCCTGACAGATTTAAGCCACGTGGAGTTCCTGGTGTGAGAGGGGAGGAGGATATGGCCTCTACTGCTAGCCCAGATGCCATGTCCAATTGATATCATCTCACAAAGGAAAAATTAATGTTTTACAACAGTCTCACTGGGTTTGCAAACCACACTTACGGGCAGACCTCACGGCCAGCAGTAAAGCAGTAGATAGATAACAGAAAACAAACTCAATCTCAGTGGTAGGTTTAAAGGATTTTGAGTCACATTTGTTTAAATATTATCTTTTCTGACTTTGTATTTATGAGCTTAATTTGTGTGTGAATGTTTGTGTCACAGCATCTTTGTATATTTTTTCTTTGGCTCATTTTTTTTCTGCTTGTTTTGTTCTGTTCTTGTTCTTGTAGTTGTTGTTGCTTTAGATGCCTACGTATATTCTAATGAGAGAGAGAGAAGGAAAGGTTATTTATTTGAGTAAGTGGGAAAGTGGAAAGGATCTAAGAGTGGTTGGGATAGGGAGATTGCAATTGGAATTTATTGTACAGAAAACATTTAATTTTAAAAACGAATTAAAAATTAATAATAATAATAATAACAACACAAAGTGCATACATCAAACATTTAATGTTATAGAGGAAACATTACCACTCAAACCCAAAAAGTGAGGTAGAAGCCGAAAAGATGAGAATAAAGTGAAACTGAATGAAATCCTGTGAAGCCCAAACAAAATTCTGCAGCTCCACATTTTATGTCTGGGGTCATTATGAAATCATCTGTGCTTCAAGGGGCTGGTAGTCCTGTTAATCCAGGCCTGCTGTTGGTGACATCATCCAGACTTTCACTTGAGACAGCTCCACTCAAAGCCATTTCTTTCCTTAGCAAATAAGCAAGGTTTCAAGCAGTTCCAACATCTTGAGGTGTCGAAATTCTTCAAAGATTTATTCAGTGACTTCTCAGGATCTTCTTCAGGGAATTTGGCTCTGCCATCCATTGCCTGCACTCAAAAGTTTTCTATAACCTTGGTACAAAGCTTCATGACATATCTTGTATTTTTTTTTTTTTTTGTCTTCTGTCTTGTATGCGTGCAAAGTGAGCACCACATGAGCATATCCTTGTTCTGCTACCAGTTAGAGATGTGGCCTGGCTCCCGTAAACAACAATGGGAACAGCCTCCATACGCCTTAATGGCTCATACTGGAAACGTACTTCCCTTGAAAGCAATTTTCAAGCAGAGTGCCCCGAAGGCTTTATAATTTCAAGGAACCTTCCTTTCAAATGAATATTTACTATATAACTTTAGAGTTTGCCATAGTAGGTCTTGCCCTGAAGATACATTTCTTATGCTCCCAGTGTATTATGCGATTATGTTAATGTGTTAACATTTATTACTAATTTATCCAAACCCATTTTATATACCCTTTACAACCATATCTTCACCAACTTGCATGCTTTCTTATCTCCTTTAGATTTTCACTGTAAACCTCACTAAATATAGTGGATATCATAATGTTTTGAAATTTCTTCCACTGAATAACTTAGCCCATTACTTTTTAATCCAGTCTCATTAATATTTTCAAGATACAGAATGAATGAAATCAGAATCTGACCAAAGCATGAATGGCTTCTAGCGTAATTTCTCACAGAGTCAATGTTGCCATCAGAAACCTCATGAGCACAGACTTCCCTGTCCATGCTTCGATCTGTGTTCTTTTTGTTGTTTTTGTTGTTGTTGCTGTTGCTGTTGCTGTTGTTGTTGTTGTTGTTGTTGTTGCTGTTGTTGATTTGCTTTGGTTGTTTTGCTTCGAGCTTGCAGTAGAATATTTCATTAAGATCTGCTCAGCATTCCAGAGTTTCCTTTACACAAAGTTTCAAATGGTTCCATGTCCCCCATGTGAATCAGTTATAAAAGACTATGAGAAACATGGACAAGCAGTAATAGCAATGAATCTACCTCTGGTACCTCGTTTCAATATTAATAACTTCTCTTATTTTTGTGTTAAAGGGAGGAAATATAAAGGAAAAAACTGTGGGGGAGAATGGTTTATTTTATCTCATGCTTTCAGGGTATAGTCCATCACTGTAGGGAAATAAGCTGTGGGAGTAGCTCAAGCCTAGAGCATCATGAGTAGAAAATGCTTACTCACGTCTTCATTATGAAGAATCAGACAGGACAGAAAGTAAGTCTGGATTATAGACCTCGAGCTCCCATTTCCACCTCAGAGATATCAAATTTTCCATTCTCTCTTCAACAACTGCTACAAAATTTGGATCAAATTTTCAAACACAGAAACCATGGAGGATTTTTATACCAAAACTATACACATGGAATCTCACTATAGTTTTGATTATATTTCCTTGATGTGAAAGACATTAAACATCATATTACATGTCTTCTTATGAAAATTGTCCATTCAATTCACCACTTGCTTGTGTGGTTTTTGCTTAAATTTTTTAGTTCTTTACATACTGTAAATTTAATTCTTTGTCAGATATATAGTTTTCGAAGATTCCAACCCATTCTGTGAATTATGTCTTCTATCTACTATTATTTTCCTGGAATATTTCTAGCTCAAATTAGTATCCAATATACGTAATATCTTAATGTTTGTAAGTAGAGAAAAAATAAGTTTTTTGAACAAACATAAAGCGAAAAAGAACTAACTCAATTGAAAGAACAGTTGTAAAAAATTTGAGAATAAATCATAGGCTGAGGTTCACCCTACTAGCATGAAGACCATGTATTATGTCCAAAATAATCCTGGGCAGAAGACCCAGTATATAGGTCCAATTTTGTGACCCTTATTTTGTGTAAATAAGAGCTGACAATTTTCTGTGTGCACAATTTGTCCACAAAACTTGGTTAATCTAAAAGTTACTCTAAAATTGCAACTAAAATAAAATATTTTTATTGCCTCTTTTTCATTAACACTAACATTAACATTTTCATGAGACCTTTCTTATGGAAGAAAATAAGAATATACACAATTAAAATTTCATTTTTTTATGATCAAGCGCTAATTTGAAAAATGATCATATAACTTGGGTAAATATCTTGATAAGGCATATTTGTGAAAAACTTTAATATTGAAACCCTTATTTGGGAGGAGGAAGAATGTCTCTTCCTCTCTTTTATACTGAGCATACCAAGTTGAGAGATGAGTAAACTTTCTGTGACACACATTGTCACCTTGATATGCAACATTGTCATTGGCTCAAATGTAGTAGGGGTGACTGATCTACAGAAAGTTCCCAATACTATGAAACAAAATAAACATTTACTCTTTTAAGTTGATTATCTTAGGCTCTCCCAGTAATGAAAACCTTATCAACATATTGAATGCTGAAAATACAGTTGAACTGAAAGAAAGGTATAGACAAGTCATATGGAGCAATTAATTGAATTAGGTGTCCCCAAGTTACTGCTCTCAGGCCCCAATTTTAATTACAGATGTCCTTCCTTCCTTCCTTCCTTCCTTCCTTCCTTCCTTCCTTCCTTTCTTTCTTTCTTTCTTTCTTTTTTCTTTCTTTCTTTTTTTCTTTCTTTCTTTTTTTCTTTCTTTCTTTCTTTCTTTCTTTCTTTCTTTCTTTCTTTCTTTCTTTCTTTCTTTCTTTCCTTCTTTCTTGGCCTAAATTGATCTGCGTTAGATTTTTCTTACTGGCAACTAAATTATTTTTTCTCATTATTTCCCTACTCACTCTTTCTCAAAAGAAAGGGAGTGAAGAAATGACTGGACATGAGGATTTCCTGATGGTTTCTTCTAAAATTAAATCCACATATAGAAGCAGAGTCATGGTCTATCTCACCCATCCTATATCTATATCTATATCTATATCTATATCTATATCTATATCACCTATTTATCTATCTATCTGTCTGTCTGTCTGTCTGTCTGCCTGCCTGCCTATCTATCTATCTATCTATCTATCTATCTATCTATCTATCTATCTATCTATCTCTCTATCTCTCTATCTATATAATCAGTTCTATATGTATCAGTATGTACATCATGATGGAACTGACTATACCTAAAAATTGCAGAGAAAAAGTAAGATTAAGATCAAAGTTAATGATTTCTGTGATAAATAGTGTGGGGAAGAAGAAGCCAAAGCAATGAGAGGTGGGTAAGTAGCCGTTGAATGGTGATTGAACCAAAGTTCCCATCACAATTTAAAAAGAAAATGATGAATGAAAATGACAAAGTTCAAAAGAATCAAATTTGGAAAAAGTGTGCTTTTAGTAACTCTGTAGTCAGTACTTGCCTTCAAAGAGCTATTTCAGACGTGAGAAATGCAGGAAAGCGTATGCTAAACAGTAGAGAGAACATCGAATGGAGATAGATAAGGTATGAATGGTAAATAGAGAGAAAGGGAAAGCGCCAGAGAAAAGTCCCAGAGTTGATCAGAGCAGAGAACAAAAGAACAGCCATAGCATGCAGACGGCAATGAGGAAGAGAAAATAATAGAGAGAACACAGAAGCAGCAGAACACTGACTTAGCTGGGACACTGAGAATGAAGGAGGTAAGTCAAGTTACCTAAATGTCCCAGAAAGTAAACAGTTATAATTCTGAACATGTAGAGGATTAAGAAAACCAATGAATAGAAAGTTTGGAAGACGCTGCTGCCACATACCTGACTATCTGAAAGGATTGCTATATACTTTGAAAAACCAATTACTATTTCATAAGGTGTGCTTGTTTTAGAAAAAAATGAGTATTTTTTTTTGAAAAATTCTATAGTCACTCTTGTCACTCTGATAATTTAACAAGGGAGATGAAAGAAACTGGAATGTGATCATTCATGAATATGACTGAATGTGAAGTGTAAGTCTAAAGAGAAATAAATGGAACCAGAGTGTCCTGGAATCATTGCACGGGCCTCAGGTACTAAAGGTCATCCATTATTTATGTTACCCAAACGGATTTCTAGCTACTACAGTGCTTATTGCGTGTGTAGGAATTGGAAGTACAGTGATGAATAAGGTATGGTTTTTCCATGGCAGTCATAATTTAGACAAAGGATCAGCAAGCATAAAAACAAAGTTTCATTAAAGTGTAGACCAGGAAGAAAATAGAAAAAGAAGGAAACAGCAATCATAGAGAAGAACATATGCATCAGAAAAATAACACCAATGGTGGTCAGATTATGAACTCTACTTTAATTGCACAATTTATATGTATACAACCAGGAAGCAGGCATGACTTTGGCTAAGGATTCACAGCTCTCTGTTTATTGTTGTTTTGACTACAAAGGATTTTTTTTCTATTTTACATTTTTGCTCCTTCTCTTCTAAGCTGAATTATGATCCAATGTCAATTTCTGAATCCATAAATCTAGTGTGATATCTCATGAACCACTACGTTTGTTCTAGAAGAGCTGTTTCTGCCTTAATTTCCATAAAGAAAATGTAGAGAAGGCTTTAAGCCAATCTATAAAGTCCCTTGAGGTTTAAGCCAAAAGACTCATCCTCAATTCACTTTGAAATGACACACAGCAATCTAAATCCATACTAGAAGTTCATGATACCTGAAACATGGAACTGTGCCTTTATGCCTACCAAATATCTTCTGAAATTTTTGGAATATAAAAGAAGTAAACAATTATATGGCATCGATTAGTCTTTGTCTTAAATCCCATTGGCTGCACCACTTAAAGCACTCCCTCCAATTTTCAGGTGTTAAATTCAGTTCATCTCTGGCAGTGTGGACAGTGTATAGGCAAACTAAAGTTGCAAAATTGACTATTCATAAGGGTAGAATAATTTGTAGGAAGTAGGCCATTGAATGATCTTGAAAGAGTTGTGGATGGATATAGATCCGCCAACCAGATGTTGGGAACTACAGAAAATGGGACAAAGTTTCAGGACCAGGTAGAATTAGCAATAATAATATAGGGAAACCCACCTCGATGCTGTCTCTCTAGATCTTCTTCAGTGGTTCCACAATACTGGATTTTCATATGAAAACTATTAATTTTAAACATTAAACCTGGTCACTTTGTGTTCTCAGCTCCAAAATTAATGTGCAGTTATGATCTAAAACCCAGTGTGTACACTCAGATTGCCTTGCATAAACTGCATAAAAAGTAAGGCAATACTAGTGATAATTGCTTAGTATGATGTTGTCTGTGAGTTTCTTTTATTTAAGAAAATGTCTTAGTAGTTTAGACATATGTTCTTGAGACACACACACACACACACACACACACGTAAACTAGAGAAAGTCTGTTCTAAACATACAACAAAGCAAGATAATATCTGTATTCATCAGAATAGAATCTGCCCCTCTTTTTTATTGTTTCCTCCCGTTGCCTTGGTTTCCATTCTGAACATTAGCAGCATTGAATTCTTCTCTTCTATTCACCCTCTGGAGAAAGAAAATCTCCTTTGCAAAAGAATAAAGGCTTATATCAGTGCACTGCAAAGTTCAATCTACTAGTTCCCTTATCGTAAGTGGTATCTTACCCTTTTCCTTCTACATACGAAAAATATGAGCTTTTAAAGCTTGCCCATCTTTTTTGTCTATGCTAGTTCAGTCTTCTCATTAACTACATAGAGAGCTTTGAAGGTCATAGATTTCAGCAGGTGGTTACTAGGTGTCAATGCCCTAGCCTCTTGTGTATACTAAAATCAACATTGCAACGACATTTAAACCATATGTTCAAATGTAAAACAATGTTTGCATCTAGGCTTTCTGATGGGCACTCTTCTTATAATGTTAGTAGAATGCTACACTCAGTCTCAAGCAGTCCTTGCATAGCAATTGCAAATGATACAAACTTGAGTCCTCCAAAATAAAGTAGTGTGGAAAGAAAAGTTGATTGGATTTCCAGTTTTAAATTTCTTGAGTTGATATTTACTCCAGTTCCTATTTGGTCAAGTTTTAACTCTGTTACTCATGATTGCAATCAAAAGTATCCTCACCATCCTAATTAAAGCTTAAATTGTTTTGATATACACCAAGACTCATGTAAGAATATTCTCATAAGACAAGTGCTGCTAAATCAATTTTCATACATGTGAAAATGAGGCAAAGAGAGCTTAAATAACTGTGAAGTCTACACTGCAGAATCAAAATACACAATTGGGCTGCGGAGTCCACAATCCATTTGACCTGTATACAGTTTCTTACTGGCCTGTTCTTGTTAGAACCTACAGATAAATGGTTATAAAATTATGTCTGTGTAAATTGTGATGATTAGCATTTAATGTTTAAAATGGTTAGTTTTCCTATGAAAGCCCACTTTCTCTGGAAAAGATCTAGAGAAACAAACTCAGTGCATTTCTGCATATCACCACTATGGCAGGGGAGTACTAGTGCTACCTGACCCTGAAACAATGTCCCATTTTCTGTAATTATGGACATGTGGCTGGCAAGATCAATATCCATCCATGGCTCTTTTCTGATCATGCCTGGCCTACTTCTTATATTTCTACGAATGATTTGACCCTTGTGAATATTCTAGGGTTAAAAACAGATCTGCCACACAGAGGAACAAAGATAACATGGATGTGCAGGAAAGAGTGGTGAGATTCACAGTATTGGACATTAATTTCTAATGTTTGCCTGTAACATTTGCATGTCAGTGGTGACAGAACACCATTGATAAAGTACCATTCACTGCTGGAGGAAACTTCCGGATGGGATTGCTGAGCACAGCCGAGTGTCAACATTGATTCTGCAGGGCTCTTTTGATGAAAACTCCAAATATCTCAGTCACAGTGTGATTGCAGGGCTTCTCTTACCTGGCTATTATCATTTGTGTGTGATGGCAGTCAGTCTGATTATAATCAGGAGAGAGAGGAGAAATTCCTGGGGACACAGTGCTTCACTCTAGATCCCCTGCCTCTAACTTTCAATACTGAAATCTTTGCAAGAGTACTTTTATGGTCTCAATGACAATTAGGCCTGAAGAGCACAAGAAGACATTTTAATCAGAAGCTAATTAAGAACAATGGGGGCATATGTATCATTGATTGTGTCTCAAGTACTCTGACTGATCTGGAAAATTATTGCATTAATATATGATGTAAACAGACACCAACATTTTCTCAGGATGAAGCAACTCCACTTTGACGGTTCCACCTCCAAATCTGGCTTTTATTTATTAGGTGACAGATAAAAATGAGCAGCATCCGCCTGCCCAGGGAAGAGAACAAACACTGTTTTCAGGTTTCTGAATAGGAGAATATTGAGGAAAGAAATAACGAGAGTCAAGAGACCAAAGTTATATTTAACTATTAATTATTATTGCATTATCGAATGAGACCAAGAGGCAACTAAGTCCTGGACATTAAGAGGTGAATATTATGAGTGTTAGTAGTATCTGAGAGGCTATACTATCTTGAAATGCTCCCCAGTTCCCCCTCAAAAAATGCACCCAGTGCATTATTAGGATAGCATTCATTTTCAGGTGTCCTGGGCCATGCAGACAGAGTGTCATTCCCTGGGATGAGGAAAACTTTCTGACACAGCCTCCACTTAAACTAGTAGTCCATTGCATTCCCACTTTTTAATGCAATAGGGCTCTGTTTCTTCTAAATTATCTTGAGATTATCTTTTCCCTGGAGAATTGCACTTGATAATCTATATTGCTTGTTTTGTAACCTCATTATCTATGGACATGACCTGTGGATACCATTCTAAACATAAACTAAACTACAGTTAGCAGATGAGAGAGAGAGAGAGAGAGAGAGAGAGAGAGAGAGAGAGAGAGAGAGCTTTATGATGTGCAAAGTCTCTGAAAGGAAAACCGTGCCAAATTATTTCATGCTGGCCTCTCAACATTTTCTTGTGCTTAGGTGCCTAGCGACCAGTGGAGGACATCTTAGACAATATGGTTTCCAATTCCATCACTGCCAGTACCTACATTCATGAATTATGAAATTGCTCTGAGCTTTACTTGGCTTTCTCCACAAAATGAATATAGATGGGAAGATCTTAGCTTATTATTCCTAATGTCAGACTAGTTAGGATACAACTTCTCTTTCCTTCTGGTTTGTCTATCTCTTCTGCAGTTCATGGCTTTCTTAAGTTTGATTTGCATGTTCTACAAATGCTTGCTCTTCAGATACTAGCTTCTTTCATGGCTCTTGATGTACTGACATTCTCCTTGTTCTTCCAAGTTATTCCCTAGCTTCTAAATCTTTAGAAATCTTTCACGCTGTATATTTGAGTAAAGGCTGACAATGTTTATTGGTCCGGCTAGAAATATAAAGGCGAATGAGACCAACATGTACTTGTCCTTCTTGACATTTACAGATTCATTAAGCAATAGTTCCTATTTTTAGAAAGAATACTTGGGCAGAAGGATATTGAAATAATTTATTAATCTCAAAAAACCAATAACTCCAGAATCCTATGATATTGTGTTACAGCTGTAAACTCCCAGAGGCACAGAGTGGCCAGGTCACATTACTGAGGACCTCTATCTACTATCTCCAACCACAGAGCACTCTAACTACCCTAATGGCTGGATCCAGCTGTTGCCTTACAGAATAAAAACTCCAAGCCCAAGATTGTTTTGATTTGCATTTACCTGATGACTAAGGATGTTGAACATATCTTTAGGTCCTTCTAGGCCATTCCATATTCTTCAGTTGAGAATTCTTTGTTTAGTTCTGTACCCAATATTATTTTAACAGAGTTGTTTGATTCTCTGGAGTCTAACTCCTTAAGTTCTTTGTATATTATGGATATTAGCCCTCTATCAGATATAAGATAGTAAAGATCTTTTCCCAATCTGTTGGTTGCCATTTTGTTCTAATGACAGTGTCCTTTACCTTGTGCTTTACAATTTTATGAGGTTCCATTTGTTGATTCTTGATCTGAGAGCATAAGCCATTGGTGTTCTGGTCAGGAAAATTTCCCCTAGGCCCATGTATTTAAGGTTCTTCCCCACTTTATCTTCTATTAGTTTCAGTGTATCTGGTTTTATGTGAAGGTCCTTGATCTACTTGGACTTGATCATTCTACAAGGAGATAAGAATGGATCAATTTGCATTCTTTTACATGCTGACTGCTAGTTGAACCAGCACCATTTATTGAAAATGTCTTTTTTTCCACTGGATGCTTTTTAGCTCCTTTGTCAAAGATCAAGTGACCATGGATATATAGGTTCATTTCTGGGTTTTCATTTCTATTCTATTGATCTACCTGCCTGTCTCTGTACCAATATCATTTTTTATAACTATTGCTGTGTAATACAGCTTGAGGTCAGGAATGGTGATTCCCCCCACCCCTGAAGGTCTTTTATTCCCCCCCCATACCATAAGGTCTTTTATTATTGAAGATAGCTTTCATTACCTTGGATTTTTTGTTATTCCAAATAAATATGCAATTTTCTCTTTCTAACTGTATGAAGAATTGAGTTGGAATTTTGATGGGGATTCCATTGAATCTATAGATTGCTTTCAACAAGACAGCCATTTTTATTATATTAATTCTGTCAATCCATGAACATGCACAATCTTTTCATATTCTGACATCTTCAATTTCTTTCCTCAGAGACTGGAAGTTTTTGTTAATCACACCAAGATATTTTATATTATTTGTGACTATTGTGAAGGGTGTCATTTCCCTAATTTTTTCTCAGCCTGTTTATCTTTTGAGTAGAAGAAGGCTACTGATTTGTTTGAGTTAATTTTATATCCAGCCACTTTCCTGAAGTTGTTTATCAGCTGTAGGAGTTCTCTGGTGAAATTTTTGGCATCACCTAAGTATATACTGTCATATCATCTGCTGATAGTGATGTTTTTTATTTCTTCCCTTCCAATTTGTATTCCTTTAACCTCCTTTTGTTTTCTAATTGCTCTGGCTAAGACTGATGTTCCCGAAACCTCACACCAGTCCTAATGGCTAAGATCAAAAGCTCAGGTGACAGCAGACGCTGATGAGGATGTGGTGAAAGAGGAACATTCCTCCATTTTTGGTGGGATTGCAAGCTAGTACAACCACTGTGGAAATCAGTCTGGTGGTTCCTCAGAAAATTGGACATAGTATTATCTGATGACCCAGCAATACCATTCCTGAGCATGTACCAAAAAGATGCTCTAACATATAACAAGAATATTTGCTCCACTATGTTCATAGCAACATTATTTATAATATCCAGAAGCTGGAAAGAACACAGGTGTTCTTCAATAGAGGAATGGATACAGAAAATGAGGTACATTTACATAATGGAATACTACTCAGCTATTAAAAACAATAAATTCATGAAATTCATAGGCAAATGGATGGAACTAGAAAGTATCATCCTGAGTGAGATAACCCAAACACAAAAGAATACATATTATGCACTCACTGATAAGTGGATATTAACCCAAAAGCTCAGAATACCTAAGATAGAATTCACAGACCACATGAAGCTCAAGAAGAAGGAAGACCAAAATGTGGATGCATCAGTCTTTCTTAGAAGAGGGAACAAAATACTCATGGGAGGAAATAACGGGACCAAGAATCAAGCAGAGATTAAAGGAAAGTCTGTCCAGAGACTGCACTACCTGGGGATCCATCCCATATGCAGACACCAAACCCAGACACTATTGTAGATGCCAAAAGTGCTTGCTGACAGGAACCTGATAAAGCTGTCTCCTGAGAGGCTCTGCCAGAGCAGATGCTCACAACCAACCATGGAGCTAAGGACAGAGTCCCCAATGGAGGAGTTAGAGAAAGAACTGAAGGAAACGAAGTGTTTTGTAACCCCATAATAAGAAAAATAATATCAACCAACCAGATGCCCTAGAGGTCCCAGGGATTAAACTACCAGTCAAAGAGTATTCATGAAGTAACCCGTGCCTTCAGTTTTAGCAGAAGATGGCCTTTTTTGGCATCCATAGGGAGACCTTTGGTCCTGTGAAGGTTCAATGCCCCAGTATAGGGAATGGCTGGGCAGGTAGGAAGGAGGGAGTGTGTGTGGATGGGGGAGCGCCCTCATAGAAGCAGGAAGAGGGGAAATGTGATAGTGGGTTTCTGGAGTTGAAACTGGGAAAGGGGGATAACATTTGAAATGTAAATAAATAAAAAACAAAACTAGTTCAGGACTTGATATCTTACCAACCCTTGGGCTTGCCGTAAGATCTGGACTTGAAATTTTACCAACCACCATCCTGGAAGGCTCCACCTTGGAAAGCTCTGCCCTACAAGAAATGGCATATAATCCCTATCTTCTGGTCAGTTATCTGATGATTCTTGCCCAAGCACTGGCAGCCATCTTCCTGACTCTCTTCCTTCTAATGTATTTCTTGTGTAAGTTATGTGATACTGTATGACTCCGTGGTATTCCTTGACTCCTTCCTGCCAGAAAGCCTTTCCCTTAAGAGTTGTAACAGTTTGGGGGAAACATTCCTCTGACAAAGCAGAGCCCCAACACTTGCGGTGGAGAAATCTTCCCCCACCCTGGAGCAGAGCTTTAACACTTAGACTGAGGAAGCCTTTCACAGCACTGGTCCCCTTACAGGTCTGGCCACATCATTATCTATTGTGAGGGCATTTCTTTTTGTAGACAGGAGACATTCTGAGTTTAGGATGAAACTCAGAATTTGCTGATTTCTTTTCTAAAAATCAGGAATCATTGATTAACTAATTCATTCCTATTTAACCATATATTCTACATCATTTTTCTTTTAACTTTTTCTCCCATAAAATACATCCTCAACCCCTGCATACAGAAAGACACTTTCTTTGAGACACTCTATTTTGTATATTTTCAACACTAGTTAACCATGATCAGTAGGCAAGAAATGAAGAAGGGAAGTTGAATGAATGAATGTGCTCATGCCACTTTTATTCTGTCAGTAAGTAATGCTTGAAGGAAAAGTTTCTGTATGTGACCCAAGTCTTCTTCTATTGGCCAAGAATTGTAAGTGTTCAAAGGGTTTGTTGCTAAATTTATTGAGGAAAAATGAAGAAGCCTTTGTTTGCTATCCACTTAAATTTCAAATCAAAACTGATTATTGTTATGGTCTTATTCAGTCTTCCTATTGCTATGATAAAATTCAATATGCAAGGCAACTTGAGGAGTAAAGGGTTCGTTTCATTTTATAACTTGTACTCCATCATTCAGAGGAGTCAGGGCAGGAACTCAAGGGAGGAACCTGGAGACAAGAACTGATGCAAAAGACCATGGAGGAACTGTTTACTAGCTTCCACGTCATGGCTTTCTCAGGCATATTCTTTGTATATCCTAGGGTTACCTGCTCAGGACAGTACTACTTAAAATGTGCTGTGCCCTCCCATGCCAACCATTGATTAGGAAAGTGTCCCAAAGGCTTGCTCACAGTCCAGTCTTATGGAGATTTTTTCAATTCTATTTCTCTCTTCTCAAATGACTCTAGCTTGCGTTAAGTTGACAAAAAGCCAAGCAGGCCAGTCGTTAAGTAACTCTAGAAGAGCCCAAGTGTTCTTTTGTGAATGTTCCTAATGATTGTGTTTATGCTTTCTGAAAGTGCCTGGAAGCGTCAATAAAGATATTCCAATACATATGCACCATCTCAAAAAAATCAATAGATGGAGGGATAATGAAGTGAGATATAAGCAGAGTCTTTATTAAAATCACTTTGTTCACTGGAGACTTTGTGCCATTTTGCTTCTTTGTGTAAATAAGCATCTGTATGCTTATGAATGTTACAAAAGCAGAAATCCTAGTCTAGGAAGCTGTTCTAATCAACTAGAAGCTGCAAGCTACATTACTGAACTTTGCATTACAAGCAAGGGTGGGCACAATGCTGACACAACATAGTTTTCATGTGATGATCTCAATCTGCTTAGGGTTTAATGCTTTCTTGAAACCTTTACCATCTTAAGCACCAGGAAGAGATTGAATCAAAGGGAGGCCAAATGCACGCAATGGATTGTATAATGGGATAGTTGTTTTGTTACATAACAATCATTCCACATTTAAAAAAATGCTTGGTGTCACTCTGAAGATCACATTTATACTGTAGCGCCCATATGGCTAGGGTCATCATAGGATAAGCAGAGTGGTGACTGATGAAAGGATCTGTCTTGTGGATAGTATTTCAAGTCTTCTCCTTTTGCAAGAAAATACTTTCCCTTCAACATTTATGCATTAATTCTGTTACCAGTAATTTATTAAGAACTTCCTACGGAGTTGACTTTTGTACTAAAGTTGCAGACTTATGCATGAGATAGAACATGGTCATGGAGAAGCTGGATAAAGACGTTAATGGGGGATGCAGTCACTCCTAAGATGAGCTTGGCACACAAAGCCTTTACGTCTAGGAACAGCAAGCCTCATCTTCCTGTCTTTCTTCCAGATTCTACTGTTGAAATTCTGGAGATGTCATTTAAAGGGTAGAGTTTCTCCCTCTGCCTTGTTTGTTGCAAGCCTTTACTTCTCATTCAAATACTAAGTCCTAACTTCTCTGCCTGGTGAACAGTTCTTTCCCATCTTTCAAGGTTCCATTCAAATGTGAGATTCTTTTAAAAACTTATTTTGATTTCTTCACTCATATTTACTTCTTCCCTTCTTTACTGATCTCCTTTTTTCTACCTCTCAAAGGATATTGTTTTTATGTCTCAGTGGAGATTTTTATTATACACCATATTGGTTTTTTTATATTTTTTGAGATTTATTATCATTTTTTATTTTTATTTATTTTTTTCCATCTTTATTAAATTGAGCTTCCAGGGACTAAGCCACTACCCAAAGACTATACATGGACTGACCCTGGACTCTGACCTCATAGGTAGCAATGAATAGCCTAGTAAGAACACCAGTGGAAGGGGAAGCCCTTGGTCCTGCCAAGACTGAACCCCCAGTGAACGTGATTGTTGGGGGGAAGGTGGTAATAGGGGGAGGATGGGGAGGGGAACACCCATAGAGAAGGGAAGGGGAAGGGGTTGGGGGGTTTTGGAGCGGAAACCGGGAAGGGAAATAACAACCAAAATATAAATAAGAAATACTCAAGTTAATAAAGATAAACAAAAAAGACTTGGAAATACCACAGCCTTCTGAAGAGATGACTCTGAGCTCATAGTCTCTTAAGGATTCCATAGCAGGGCTTTTGGACTCTGCCAATCCATTCTTATAGGACCTGAGCCATTTCCCATCCTCAGATCCCACCATTCTCAGCACCAGTGACTCTTCCTATTGGTTGTCTTATTGAGAATAAGATTTTCCAATCTTGTTCATTCAAATGAACCACACGAATCTCGAACACTAAATAGTGTGTCCACATGGAGAAAGACTTCCTTAGTGAAATGAAGAGCTTCAGTCTCATCTCCAAGGTTTGGGTTACAAAATCATTTTGTTTAAACCAATATTTTCAGCTTCTCTAGATCTTTAAGCAGAAAACAATATATTTCATGGCCAGCCAGTCAATTCCTTCTATTTGAGACATACTCCATGAGAGTGAACATACAGCTGCTATCATATACCTAGTCAGAAACTATAGATGATGATGAGGTAGCAGGCTCCATGAGAGAATGCAGTAATGATGCTTTGCTAAGTGGACGTGTAGACAAACTACTTCCTAAACATTTTCTTCCTTCCCAGAGACTAGTGCTACTTTTGGCCTTTGTCAGAGAAGCTTTTTTTGGCATAGGATAACAGTTAATGGAGATACAACTGGATGAGGAACTAATAATGACTACTGAGTGCTTCTCACTGAAAGAGTCCACATTGCAGTGGACTGGAATTACACATATTTTCAGAGCTGTCATGTACTGGGATTCTAATCCAGGTCTGTGCAAAAGCAGTAAATACTCCTAATATCAGGACCTGCTCTCCAACCTCTATAAAATACACTATACACATATATAATTGTTAAACAATCTAGTGAAAAGTTTCAAAATGTACTTTATGAGTTAGAAAGTAGTGTGCAAAAACTTGCAAAGATTAGAAAACTTTAACTAGTGAAAAAGAAAAGGATGAGGTAGGAATGCATGGCTCTGCCAAATTTGCATAAGCCAAGTATTACTAACTTAGTCCTCAACTGTGTCTGTCAACTATCTTCCTCAATATGAAAACCTAACCATGTTATCATATGATAGATAGGAAGAATCCATAACTAAAAATTTGTATCATTCTGTAAGACATGGCATTATGTTGAGATTCCAATTAATTCCACTGCCCTGTTGGCTTAAGTTTCATAACAGGACTCATGAAGTCACTGTGACCCATTAAATTGTCTATGATGTGAAACTATAGAGATACAGAGAACAGAATGAATACCTATTCCTTTAGGAGTTCTATAAGTTAAAGATCAAAGCTATACAGACATGTTCTTTTATCTCAATTGAAAATATTTGTATTCATCTAGCCCATGGACTTAGATGTGAAATTTTTTATGTGTATTTTTCCTTTAATTTTCTTTTTTTTGGGGGGGATAGCATTAATATGCTGCTAAGTGCCTTCACTTATCCAAGCAATTTACAAATAAACAAGAAATAGACTTAGTTTTATTTCCCAATTCAATTTTTTTTAATTTATTCACTTTACATCTAACTCACTGCCTCCTCCTATTCACCCCTCCCACAATGTTTCTTCCTTCCCCCCATATCCCTTCTCCTCTGGGCATGTGGAAACATGCTGGGTATCCCCACCGCCCTAGTACTTCCAGTCTCTACAAGGCTAGGGGCTTCCCACTGAGGTCAAACAAGGCAGCCCAGCTAGAAGAACATATCACACAAATAGGCAACAGCTTTTGGTATAGCCACTGCTCTAGTTTTTCAGGACCCACATGAAGACTAAACAGCACTTCTGCTATATATGAGCTGGGAAGCCTAGGTCAGCCTGTGTATGTCCTTTGGATGCTGGTTCAGACTCTGAGATCTCCAGGGGTTCAAGTTAGGTGACTATCGGTCTTCCTGTGGAGTTTCTATTCCTTTCAGGACCCACAATCCTTCCTCCTGTTCCTTTTTAAGAATCCCCAAACTCTATCCACTCTTTGACCCTGGGTGTCTATATCTGTCTGAGTCAGCTGCTAGATGGAGCCTCTTAGAGAGCAACATGCTCCTGTCCACAGCAAAACAGAGTATCATTAATAGTATTAAGGATTAGCGCTTGCCCATGGTCTCAATTTGGGATGATTATTAGTTGGCCATTCACTCAGTCTCTGCTCCTTCTCCATGCCTTCATTTCATGAAGACAGGATACAGTTTGTGAGTAAGTTGTTGTCTCTATCATTCCTGTCTGGATACAGAAGGTGGCCTCTTCTGGTTCCATATCCCCTAAGTGAGTCACAACTATAATAACTCCCATTGGTTCTTGGGTGCCTCCCTTGTCCCAGGCTATGCCTCCTCCTGGAGATTCCTGCAACCTACTCACCACTGTCAGTTGGAAATTTCCATCAATTTCATAGCCATCTAGCCTTGCTTAGTTTTAATTGAAAGATGTAATCACTGGAAGAACTGAGTAGTAAGCAGCATCAAGTGTTAGTTATTAAAGATACTGTAATAAATGTTAGATTTAGGGCATTGCCTTGTCTTGGGCAAGATAGTCACATGATGTAACAATAGCAGCATTCTTGGGTGTCACCTCTCTGGAATATGCATGATGTGGAGAAAAGGAACACTCCTCCACTGCTGGTGGGATTGCAAGCTGGTACAACCACTCTGGAAATCAGTCTGGTGGTTTTACAGAAAACAGGAAATAGTTCTACCTGAGGACCCAGCTATACCACTCCTGGGCATATACTCAAAAGATGTTCCAACATTTAACAAGAACAGATGTTCCACTATGTTCATAGCAGCCTTATTTATAATAGACAGAAGCTGAAGAACTTAGATGTTCTTCAACAGAAGAATGGATACAAAAAATGTGGTACATCTACACAATGGAATACTACTCAGCTATCAAAAACAATGACTTCATGAAATTCTTAGGCAAATGGATGGAACTAGAAAATATCATCCTGAGTGAGGTAACCCACTGACAAAAGAACACACATTGTATGCACTCACTGATCAGTGGATATCAGTCAAAAAGAAGCTTGGAATACCCACGATACAACTCACAGATCATATGAAACACAAGAAGAAAGAAGACGACACCAAAGTCTGGATGTCACAGTACTACTCAGTAGGGGGAAGAGAATAATCTCTGGAAAGTAGAGGCATCTGGAAGGGAGAGAGGAGAAAAGGGCAGCCTAGGGATCCATCCTATGTGCTGACACCAAACCCAGATACTATTGCTGATGCCAAGAAGTGCTTACTGACAGGAGCCCAATATAGCTGTCCCCAGAGAGGCTCTGGCAGAGCCAGACCAATACAGATATGGATATACACAGCCCAACATTGTACAAAGCTTGGGGACTGCAATGAGAAAGTTAGGGCAAAGACTAAGCTGAAGGGATTTGCAGCCTCATAAGATGAGCAAAAATATCAAACAGCCATACCCTCCAAAGTTCCTGGGGACTAAACCACCAAGAATACACATGGGGGGAGGGACCTATGGGGGACCTATGGCTCCAGCTGGATATGTAGCAGAGAATGTCCTTATCAGGCATCATTGGGAGGGGAGCCCCTTGGTCCTGTGGAGGCTTGATGACACAGGAGAGGGGAATGCTAGACTGCTGAGGCAGGAGTTGGTGGGAAGGTGGGCGAGTACTCTCATAGAGGCAGTGGGAGGGAAGAGGGCATAGGGGGCTTGTGCAAGGTAAACTGATAAGAGGAATAACATTTGAAATAAAGAAAATAACCAATTTAAAAAAGAAGAAGAAGAACCAAAGAAAAAACACTTTATTTTCATCCAGTTGATCAAGAACCATTTTCATTATACCCCCCGCAGTGCTCTCCAAAGAACATTAAAAAAAAAAAAAAAAGAGAGAGAGAGAGAGACTCTGAACTCAGTTCTTAACTTCTTTTTCTTAACATTGAAATGGTTTTTTTCTTCTTTTGAGTGGGTGGCTTGGTATGAAAAATTTTCAGGCCTTGTGTTGTCTCAGCTGTGACAAGGACATTACAGATTCAGAAACTTTTTCCTTTTTACCTTACTCTTTTTCCTGTGTCATTTTAAAACAAATCCAGAATATTACTCCCCATGTAGCAATAGTAGCTGCCTTGATTTTGCAAATTGACTCCACACATTTCACCATTTTCTGGGCTGAATGAAGATGTCAATTTATTTTGACAGAGGGGCTCAGACAATGAAAGCTTAAAAAGAAAAAGACTTACTAAAACTAATTTAGAACTTATGAAACTGAGAGGGCAACCATGGATGTACTAAACAGTTCCTTTGGGTTTTTGTTGTTTTTGTTTGTTTGTTGTTGTTTTGTTTTTAACTAGGCTGGTTAATTGAGCTGAATATTCTTAACCCATCTAGTTCTACATGTACATGTACTCTTTGTACATACTGTATACCATACATAATAGAAATGATTAATAAACAACTGACTCTTGAATGAGATATTTACCTATCGGTGGACTTCTAGAAAAAATATCAAAGTGTGAGAATGGAAGACTTTACGACTTTACAAAATTTCTTTCAGGCTCTGTTTGGTTAATATCAAACAGAAGATACTATGTATTTTAAATCAAAAGGCATGATTGTTGGTCTTCAGCTGTCTTCCTTTGTCATATTCCCTAGAGTATTCTCCAAAGCCATAACATTGTCTATCCTCTGTCAGCCTTAGCTGGGAAACCATTAAATCCATCATCACTATGGTTCTGCTAAACTGCTGTCCTTTTGAGGGGAAAATTATCCTGAGATCTGCTCTATCTCCCATCCCAGCTCCTCCCAAACCCCCATAGAGTCTTTTCCAAGTAAAGAACAAAACAATCACAGAAGACAGGAGATGCTCTAGATTCTGGATTGTTATTACACCCACATTAGCTAAACCTGATTTGAGCTCTTCCCACATCACAAAACTGTCATAGGAGCAATGATTTTCTTGAAGCAGGTACATTCAAATGCCACCAGTTTTCAAGCCTCCAACTACAAAGGGTAAATTAGTGTCAGTGAGCACACCGAATTGTGAAGGTTTCATAATAATTGTATAGACAGCAGAGGATTACATTTCACTATCGTGTAGCATCAAAAATATAAGGTAATGCAAACAGGCTGGTGTCACCTACCAGCATTGGAACCTGAGAGTAAAAACTCCTCTGTTGACTTCATGGACCCCTCAGATTTGCGTGAGTCTTGGAAGAAGAGAGAAGAGAGTGATATTGAGGTAACAGGATGCCATGTTCCCTACAGCAAGAGAAAGATGGTCATGAATTCTAAAGCCATGTCCACTGTATTTATCAATTTTTTTCCAGTGTGAAGGATCACAAGGTCAAAATTGATCTCTCATTTATGAGTTTGTGAAAAAGATACCATGGGCTATCTCTCAGAAAATCATTATTTCATATTTGTCCCCCTCCCTTTCTCCTGCCTGTCTCTCCCTCCCCCCTTTCTATCTTTCTAGCTCTCCTACATAGAAATACTGTTGAGAGAAAATGGAATCTGAGTGAGATGTGTTTTTGTTTGTGGTGTGTCTACTACTGATCAAGCAGATGCAAACAGGAGAACACCACACAATAAAATTGTAAATCCTACTTTTTATCAGAAGTTTATTTTGTTTTTATTAACTTTGATTGTAATGAGGAACATGACAAACATGAAAGGTTTGGAGTATATTGTAGAACTTAATGATAACGCAAACGGACTAATCAAGTTCTTATCAAAGGATCTATCAAACTGACTATATCAAATTCTTGTTAGATTTACCAATTTCCTTAAAATCTCCTACTTCTTCACATCTTGCTTCTCATCTTCATCATGCTCAAACTTGGAGAAAGTTAAAAGAAAACCTTTAGAGTTGTATAAGAGAGAGAGGGAGAGGGGGGAGAGAGAGAGAGAGAGAGAGAGAGAGAGAGAGAGAGAGAGAGAGAGAGAGAGAGAGAGAGAAGCAACATGAATTACAACATTGAGACTATTTCTCTGCTAGTTTCAGGATGAAACTTAAGCTGAGGTCACAAAAGGTGCTTATGCTACACAGGAATCTGTTGTTGTTTGTGTATTCAGATGATCTCAGTTATTAGATCTTGTTTTATTAGAATTATAAAACAAAGGAATACTTAGTTGTATGCAGTCTGTACATTCCTCATGACAGTCCTGACTTCCTTGGTTTTGCCTCAGCAAACCAAATCTCTATTCAAGGATGCTCTCTTCCTTCATCACTGTCATCACATGACTATCATTACCATTATCATGACTACCACAATTACAGGATATTTAATAATTGTACATTTAATGAGTCACATTAGGCAAGGGAAGCATGCAAAGCCTCTACCTCATTAGCCAGGGTAAGTTATCGGGTTTAATAAACAAACTGAGGAAGGCTGTCATCTGTTTCTGTTCCTATTACCTCTGACTGTAGGATTCAAAGAGAGCCCCGAGGATCCCGCTCCTGGTTAGAACAAAGCCGTAGCTAGCTAACTGGAGGTTGTGTTTCTTTTCAGACGCACTTTGTGTTTCCAGAAACAGTCTTAGAAAAGAGCAATAGTGAGTTGCTTTCCTGAGGCAGTAGTTGAGGGGATTTCATGCATATTTGTAAGATGGCTCTTTCTCGTACTGCACTGTCCAGTGAGAGAGGTAGCCTTAGTCATGTTTCTAATGCTGAAACAAGCTCAAAGGATGTTAATATGGCTGCCAAAACCTACGTTCGTCTTAGGCATTATACTATACAAAACATTCCTCAGAACACTGTAGAGACACAATCAAAGAAGCCTGAAGGGGTGATGGCTTTAATTTTAATTTCTTCTGAATTAAATAGCATTCTAAAATCCCTAATGTACACATTAGCCTATAAACCGGGAATAATTATGAACCTTTTCCAGTCACCACTGTATTTGGCCAGAATGCTTGCAAGAAACAGGCATGGGAGGCAGTGCGGTGTCGAGAACATTTTGTCCTGCATTAAGCCTGCTTCCCTTAGAGACTGCGTGGCAGCCGACTGGTACCCTGGTTCTTCAGGCAGGTGAGCCAATTAGCACATCCCCTAGTCTGGAACTGCACTTGCTGTGTATGTGATCTGCATACCAATTCTGCAGGGGTTTGACCTGGGTAGAAAAAAAAAATCAAAAATCCCATGTGGGAGTGAACACTGGCCTAGATTTTTCCTATCCTCTCTCTCCTGTTTTTTTTTTTTTTTTTTTTCGTACATACAATCTAGCTACATTTTCAGATTCACTTTGAGACTAGAAAACAATTCTAGTTCACGCGGGACTTCAAATCAGTGGGTAGGGAAGAAATTATTTCTAAAACCAAGGCTTTTACTTTCCTCTGGTGATGTAGAAAACAGAATGGAGGTAGCTTCTTGTACCAGTGTCTCCTGCGGCCCACATGGGGGCAGTACTAGGTAGTTAAAAACCTCGCGCAGCTTTCCGAACACGTAGAATTTGACAGGAGACAAACTTTAAATGCACAGACCAGAGCAGGGCTGTTTTTCATAAGCATAAGATCCCTAAAGCTGATCATTACAGAGTCCTAAGTAGTATTGCTGAAGAAATGAGATGAGGAAGGAGAGGTGGCCACTGAATTTCCAGCTACTGGTATAGTTTCTTATCAGGAGACAGTGAGGGAAATGTTCTCATCGATTCCTCCAGGTAAAACCACCTATTTCAGCAGACAATGTGAAATAGCTAGACAATTGTTATTAAATTATCAAATTATATTGCAAGACGTTTTAGGAGCAGTGGCACTTTGCCTTAGGTGGAGGCTTTCAGTCTCCTCATGACACGATAAACACTTTTTGGTAAAACTTTACATAAGATCTTTTAAGGGGAGTTTTAAGGGAGCCAAAAAAAAATTGTACTGGTACATGGAGTTAATGCAAGTCATTAGTGACTAATATTATTGAACATGTTTCTCCTTTGGATTACTTGTAAGCATTAACCTGGGATCTGAAGAGATTTCAGTATTGAAGAGGAAGGCATTTCTACTTAGATAAATCATTTGGTCATGTTTATATACATTAGAAATCCGAAGGAAGTGCTGTGATGGTATTTTAAGGTCCATTTCCACTGTCGGTGGCAAAGGAAGACATAGTCACAAATACTTTCCTTTCACTATCCAAAGGGAGACAACTTCGCCTATTCTACCTCTTCCTTCAGGAAACAGATTTGCAGTCAGCTGAAGAAAGTGATCCTGATCGTGTCAGGTCATACGCAAGCCGGAGCAAATGACTCTTCATTATTGTCCGGGACACAGCATAGCAATGCATACTAAATGGATTCTCACAGCACAGTCCTGAGGCTCTCTTGGCCATAGCGAGTACTGCATAGGACTGGTGAATACCTGTCATCAGTACTGACTTGTACACCCTTACTCTGTGTAGCTTCTCCCTGTGCCTGATCTTTTGAATAAAGTGATATACTCATTCCTTTCTGTTTCCTTCCTACCATTACTCCCATTCTGTGGATTCATGGACCAGAAGATCCAGTCGGACACAGAGAAGCTGTTTATCCTGGAGAGGCTCATTTGGTGCTCAAATGACTATAGCTTCTAGGACAGAGCAAAAAGATTATTAGAAGAAAAAAAAATCAGTATTTCTTTCTACATTAATTTGTTTTTCAAAATCTCATTAATACAATGGTTATTTCTTCCATTCTATGGCTGATTAAAAAGAGGTGTTTAATAAACACTACTTTTTGCTTACCCTTAAATGGTAACTTGAATTGTCATGATGAAAACAGTCTATCTGCTGAGTGTTATTAAATAGGCAAGACATCATGTGCTTTGCCGCAGTCTGTGGTGTGGCCAGTAAAACTTCTTTTACTTAATTTTCTCTTTTCACTTAGTAAATCATTAAAATGGCTATGGATTTGAACCTTACCATATCATCACCTTAGAGTCATTTGTCAAATTGTGTTAAGCAAAGTTCATGAAAAAATTATAGTGCCTACCCCGAACCTTTATAGATGTTAATATATGAGCTCCATTTAATACTTAAATAAATTTATACAATTGCTTTCTCTGTGTGGCTACACTACTTTAATGAGCATATAAGAAAGTTAATTGCATAGATGTTGTAGAGATAAACAACAGATTAATCTTTTTTAATAACATGTATCTTTTGCTTGCTGGATTTTAATTTTTTGCTCCTCTGCAATGCTAAGTGGGATCTGTGATATAGTACATATATTTCCGTATTGCTGTTAGGGTAAAGAAAGATGACAGAGTAAGCTTAATCACTCTGTATTCACTTCTCAGGTCCCATGGGACACCGCCATGAAAGCACATCTTCCTTTCACTTCCTGCTCCGTCCCACCAGCCTCCCACCTCCTCCAATACCACTTACTTCCCCACTGCCAATTTGATCATTAGCAAGAGAGAGAAATGAATAAAAGGAGAAAGGAAAAGTAATTAATTCACTGAAGTGCAGCCGCAAATGAATTTTTGAAATAAATTATTAATTTCCTCTTTAATATTTCTACATTGATGCTGCTCTCTATCTGGGGACTGGAAGTGAGAGTTGCTCTGCTGCACCGCAGCAAGGCCCAGGAAAGACTGCAGTGCCTCACTGGAACCAGAATGCTCCATGCAAACGTGATGTTTCTGTAGTTCCTCTGCAGCCTGCTTTCCCCACCAGCATCTCCAACACCTGGACTTTAAAGTTCGTTATAGGTAAGGAGGCCTGCTGGATGGGGGTGGTTGCAATAAATGCCTTATTTTACATGTCCCCTGGTGTTAGTTTCCTTTAAAACACTGCCTAAATACCAAGTATTTCCTAAAATACTAAAATACCAAGACAAAGGCTGAACACATGTTATGATTCTGGAGAAAAAGATAGCATCACAAATTTAAAATCATTCTGTTATGTAGGAGGGAGAAAAAAATGAATTGTGTATGTGATGCTAGGTTACCTAAAAACTCAGTCTTCACACCAAGGAAAAGAATCATGATTCTTTTGTGTCTCCAAACCTAACCTGAACAGAGATTGGGGAAAGCAGTGAGGATTGCAGCAGGGCACTGCCCCCTTCTCTTTGAGGTTCCCATCTTCATGCAACTATAAGCCCAGATTACAGAGCACTCTTCTTATCACTCCTTCAAACAGTATCAGGAAATCTGCTTGTCTTGACCTCTGTGGCATGTGGGTACATGGCAAATCTTAAGCATCACATGGAAAAGATGTTTTTAGCAAGAAAAAAAAGCACTGGTGCTGTTTCTGTGTTCAGAAATGCTGGCTCCAAATGGTTTGAGGAATGATTGTTTCCACTTAAAGTGATTGATACAGCTATACCTACTTGAAGGAGAGAATTTCATTACCTATTCCTTCTGCCAGGACCAGCTGACTAGCATTTCAGTAGACATAGGGAGCATATTTGAGGATCACAGTGCCACTCTCTTTCATGCAAGGGGGAAGAAAATTCAACACATTTGAGAAGAACCTGGGTGTAAATGTGAATAAAGATTCCGAACAAGTGAAGAAAGTGTTAATACAGGAAAACACCCCATATATAACATAATTGAGCTCTTAGCCTTTTGTTCCATGATTAAGATATTTCTACTGGCTCACTTACATGAATGTTTCTTTTTAAATTACCCACAATTTTTAAACACGGGGCAAAATGAGAACCGTAAAGGCTACCTAACAGAATTCAATTTGTTCCACGCTACTACTTAGGAATTAATGTTTTCATTTTGTGTGGCATTTGAAAACTCGGAAGCTCATTACTACTATCTTGCAGATAATTTTGGAAGAGAAAATTAAGAAATTTAATCTCTAATTTGGGGTCAAACATAAGAGAAAACAACTTAATGAGCTCCTTAAAATGTAATGTTCTTTTACAAAACAAGAAATCCTTGTGCAACCTGCAAGTCTGTCTCTTCTCAAATATTTTCTCAAATGCGTCTGGATGCCTCCTAAAGCTATTATTTCCAGCAGAGTCACAGAAACCCTCAGCTATGTAGGCGGGCCCAGTAAATTTAGCAGCTAAGCCACATCCTGACATGTTAAGAATAGGCGTCCATAAATCTCTCCCAGCTTCTCCTGAGGAGATTAAATCTTTCTTTTCAAGAATTTGCTAAGTTTCAGGAATTGGTGTAATATAATGAATGACTGTAGACATGGCTGAGGAAAGAGTGGAAGATAATGGGATCCACTTGTTCAAGAACCACAGAAGGAGCTGAGAGGAAATGCTGGGTATTACACATGAGCCAACCTAATCTGCCTTACGCATCACTTGGATTCAGGGATAGGGGAATGCGGACCGTTGTTAAGAAGCCTTCATATTACACAGAGTAAGTTAACTTTGTTAGCAAGTTTCTTTAGAACATAGCTGCCACAAATGATATTCCATAAACTTTCAATTACACCAAATTTTATTGCGCTTTATTAAATTAGTCAAACCTGTACTCTCTGGCAACTTATTTTTGCCAAATCCACTTCAAAATGCAGGTTCTAAATTTTTCTAGATTTCTTTGATTCCTTTACCTTCTTCTCCATAGAAAGGGTTCAGTGTATTGAGTAACATGTTGAAGAGGCTTAAGCCCCTTATGAACAGGGGAAGTTTATGTTTCTGCTAAAACAAATTTGAAATTTATTGAAAAGCTACTGTATAGGTAAGAGTTACAATGTGAAATAGACTCTAGGGAGGTGGGTTCTGGAGTTGTTACAAAGCAAACCAAGTTAAAGGACTTTTTCATTAGAGCGCTAGAGTGAGTGGATCAATCAATGCCAACCACTTTTCGTCTATGCATTACAATTCTTGATGCTTCTAAATGCCAAGAAAGTAATGCAAACTTCCAGAACATGGGACACTAGGTTACTCATTGGTGACTCTGTCCAGACAATCGCTGACGAGTATAAGGCAACAATTATATTCTTAGATCTAAACAAGGAAGGACTGATCAATAACAAACACACAAAGAAGGAAAGAAGAGAGAGGGGTGGTGGAAAGAGGAGGAAGATAAAAGAAGATAAAGAAGAGAAAAGAAATCAACAGAAAGACTCAAGTTAGCATGCTACATATACCTGTCTGATCACCCTGATTTCAAAAGCTGGTATCTCTCATCATTACTTGCCCATCTCCCTTGTCTTAGCTCTTCAAATAGGTAATGATGCCCCGATAACGTACAGACATAGAACTTATTCCATTTTATATATCAGGTGGAAGAGAAAGTCTGAAAAAAACTAAAACAGTTTTGCAAGTACACATTAGCCCTCTTGGTGCTTTCTCTGGACAGATCTATGCTGAGAAGGCTTTGCATCCACTGAAAAACTTCAGGACCACCTTTGAATCTGTCTCTTGTATCTCTGATCACCTATCTTCTTATCTACCTTGAAATAGTCAAGTCTTGCTCTTTTAAGAGCCCTCTGTTAGCAAGATGTCTTTTTAGCTGTGAACTATTGGCACTATCTTTGCTAAAAGTTCCCCAAAGTGTGGTTATGTTGTGACCCTCAGTATCTGCAGTTTCAAGATTACTTTCTCAGGATATCACTTTAGACAATAAATGCTTTTGTTCCTCCAGAGCAACCTTTGAGCCTAGTCTGACTCATAAAAAAGGATCTACAACCTGAAGAATTAGTTTTTTTAGAAAATGTATTTTCAAAAGCATATACCAAAGTATTACTGTTATGTGAGCTCCACAATTGTATAACTATAGTAACTAATATATATTTAGCCCAATAATTTATAAAGAAGAAAAGTAGTGATTGGATAAATATTTACTCATGTCTGCCTACGAACACCTTCTAGAAACATTTAATGAAATATTAGTGGTTCTTTCATTTAACTGTTATTCAAGAGTTATGGTTAATGTTACTAATATCTTTAATATAAGCTGTCAACAGAAATAAAAACAATGTGAGATGTTACGAATTTTAACTCAGTACTTTCAACATTGTGCTATCCAAGCAATTCAAATGTTATATATTAAATGTGTTTCCATATATGGAGCTATCAAAACAGATATCAATGTAGACTTTGAAAAGGTAACATTTGAATTAATGTCATTAAAATAATAAAGAAATAATCCTTGGGACTGAGTTTGGGGTCAGAAATCACCCAACTTTAATCTTAGCTTTGGAATTGGTGACAATCCAGTGCTTCTTCCCTAGAGAATGCCCTTTCATTCTCCATATAACCTGTACCTTGAGTCTCCAACTTTAGGACAACCCTCTAAGCAGAGCATTGACAGTGTATGTCATGCTATCAACTATATTTTTTAAACTAGATTGGCCAAGCTATAGAACTCCAAATCATTTTTTAGAGAAGAGAGATTACATTGTTGTTGTTATTACTCTCTCCTTTGCATCAGACCTCTGTCTTACTTAGATCATCAAAGTTGTCTTCAGCCTGTATCTCAGATGCTAGATGAGTGGAGACCCAAGAAATTCTGACATTAATTATGAGGTGTCATGGTTCACTCCACAGTGGGGAAGTTGATTACATTTACTGATGACTCACAATTCTCTGTTTCAAGAATATACCTCATTTCTTCAGCAGTAGATCCATATCCATATATCCTGTACTATATATAATATACCTCTGGACTAGAAGTCACTCCATTATCTCTATTTCCATCAATCTAACTAGAATTCACTTTCAAATCTATTTCTTTACTCTGCTTCCAAGGCAGAAATCTGTTTTTGTTTTTGTTTTTGTTTTTACAGATTCCACCTTTTATACCATTCACTGCATAGTGTTTGGGAGTTTGCATAAATTCCATTGATTTTATTCTTATGATATTTTGTGTATAATTTTGTTCTCATCCTCTATTCCTCAATCACATGCAGTTTGCTTAAGTGTAGGGTCCTTCCAACTGGTGTTCTTGAATATAGTTTTGTCTTCCTCCAGTACATAAATTATACTAGTTATTGTAATGCAGTCATTTATTTATCGATTGATTTATTATTGATTTATTATTTATTTATTTATTTTAGACAAGATTTTATTTTATTGCTTAGACTGGTTGAGAAATTATAGTCTATCTACATATTTCCTGACCTTCATGGCTTTCTATTACAAACAGGATGGAACTGAAGTATTTGCATGCTTTCCCACCCAGGTAGTATTTGTCTCTTAAAACTCGACTCAGAACTGTCCTTGACTAAATTTCCCATGCCATCAAACAACATTATATACCACTCCTTACTGCCTACCATGCTATATCTATATAACATTTTGTACACAGAGTTTCTTTTACTTAGAATGTCCTGCTATAACTTGTTTGACTTCAAAAATTACTTTTAAATAGAATAATGGATAATAATCTTTCCCTTTAACTGGGGAAGAAAGGAGAAGGAAGAAAAGAGGAGAGAGAAGAAGTGAAGACCATTAAAAATGTTCTTAAAAGCCATATGAAAATGTTTCATAGCCTTACAAAAATATTTATGTGTATGATGTATATGAATGTGTGTTACATATATGTGTACTTTTGCATGAAGTTATATTGTGCAGGGTGATTGTTATTCTCCCAAGAGCCATTCACTATCTAAAACAAAACAAAATAAACAAACAATTTTCTAGTATGGAAAACCTTTCTTTGAATTGTTGGACAGGGAAGGACAAGAATATCTCAAAACAATATAGGCTATTGTCATTAACCTTGGGCATTGTCCTGACTCAAATCCAAGAGTCTAGTGTTAATAATGCTGTATACTTTGGACACAGGAGTTGGAGAATTTGAGCTGGACCTAAAAGATTCTCCTCTGTAGAATCTCTCTCACAGTATGGGAAGTTACAATGAAAACTCAAAATAATCATGGCCCAAATGTCTTGCTTCTTGGGAATACTGCACTCTCTGTATTCTCCATCATTGGTGCAGCTCGAATGAATGAGTGGAGATCAGAGGTCTTCGTGTTCACATTTAAAACTAGATTAAACAACCTCATTTTTTGAGCTTGAACTAATTTTTCATTTTCATTTTATTTTATACAATGGGTAGACAGTTCCCTGTTCTCTGCATTTAGAAGTATACACAGTACAACTCTGTTAATTCTGTAAGTGATTTTAATAATTATGATGTAACTCTATCCTTCCTTAAAACATTCAAAACAAGCCCTTTATGTGCAAAGGAAAGAAAGAAAGAAAGAGAGAGAGAGAGAGAGAGAGAGAGAAAGAAAGAAAGAAAGAAAGAAAGAAAGAAAGAAAGAAAGAAAACTGCCAAAGGAGAATAGCAATCAGTAGTCCTACCCAGATGTAAAGAGTACAGACCAAAGCAATGGTGACCAGTGTCACAAGATACCTATAATCCTATATTAGTGGAACTTTTATCTCAGAGATAACCAATAGATGTCTAGTTGGACTTAAAACCTATGCAGTAGGAGGTAATTTATGTCTGATGTTACAAAACTGGCCAACTACATTTGACCAGAGAGGTCATGGACCTAAAAGGCAAAGCCACACTGCCATTTTCCTTAGCCAATATAATTTTTAATTGTATCCTAAAGAGATATTCTTATAACCAGAGATAACTGAAAAATCACATCCCTCATCAAATAATCTTTTTTTCAACAGAGGGAGACTATTACAGAGATCGACAACTGGTCCAAATGCAGAGAGTAAGTGATCATAGAGTGCCCACCAGACACACCTGCAACACAATCCTTTACCAAAAGCTAGTAGGACAACATTGGACAGAACACTTTGGATCCCAATGCACACTCTTAGTCTTCATTAACACAACTAGGATACACATTCTATTAGAGTGTTTGATCACCAGCTTTAGTGTTGTAGGCAAACAGAACATTAAAAATTAATTTGGGAGATTATATCATGTTTTCATATAGAAGTAAAAAGAGAGAAACCTTGTTTTAGAATATCTAGCTTGTTGCTTCTTTTAATACCCACCATTTTATATCAGCTCAAATAAGAAAAATTACTTTTGCATATTTTCTCATGAAGGATTCTGTGATGTTTCCAGAAGGTAAGGTCTTTTGATTTTACCTGCCAATATAGAGAAATGAGAGGCTTCCATGTCTCAAGTCCTAATAGACTACTGGTCACATGAGATATGTTTGTTCTTATAGTCACCTTGAAAAATTGATATCTGCCTAAAAAAAGAAAATGTGGATTTTTTCTTCAAGGATTTTCATTAGGTCTAAAATTTAGAAAATATTTGCAAGGCAATTTTCAATAAAGTTTTTGATACAAGGTATATCCCCAACTCTTTTCAGTCCTTACGTCATACCTATCCCAGCCTGAGATAGACGTGTGTCTTCAAAATAAATCCAGTTTTGACATTGAAATAATTGCATGGGATGCTTTATCTTTCCTGCTCCTCGACTAATGAGGTTACTCATTTAAAATATCTTGATGAAATGCTATGGCTCTTAAGAAAATTTAAATGCAGTACATAATATTTTTAAGAGTGCTCTGAGCATAGATTTATGCTTTCTACTTAAAATGTAAGTTTGTATTCAATTTTAGACTTTTTCATTTAATAAATACTGTTTGTTGAAATTATGAATTAACCTATCTATGAATTCTATTTCTTTTTAATCTCTCTTTCTTTTTATCTCTGTCTCTCTTTCACCTACCTATATCTCTCAACTTTCATCTTCCTCTCTTCTTCCCGCCTTTTCTCATCTCCCCTTCATTCTCCTCTTAATCTGAACTCTGCTACTGTGATTTGAATCTTAAGCCTCTCATACAGTGAGTTGAGGCTTTACTAAGCTACAGCCCAACTCCCTGCCTGATTTCCTTCATTAGATCCGTATTAGATAATGAAGGTATAACAAAAAATAACAAAAATTATTATTTTAGAATAAATGAGATTAGCATAAAATGACCTTTATGAACATGGGGATATGGGACCCTAAGAGAAAGCAAAAGAAACCCACCATTACTTCAATTTTCAAACTGAACCTTTGATTGAGATTGGCTGATTTCATTTCAGTAGTATTGTGATGAAATGTGTTTACTTCTCTTATGGGAGAAAATATTTCCATTTAAGGACTAGTCCACCTGTCTCCCATGTGGACATACTTCCTAGAAATAAATCTCAAGGACATATTCTCCACAGTGGGCCATTTTTCCTCAAGTATGTTTAGGTGTTCAGTTTCTACAGTGTGTTGGTGTTTGTTCATCTTCTTCTAACTCTCCTAATCTAAAAGCATAGCTACACTATCACCAGAACATGACTCTTAGCTCTCTGTTCCTATCCTCAGCACTGTAACTGGGCTTTAAAAAAGAGTTCTAATTTAAGACCTATGGTGTGTTCCAGATAAGGATTCTCTCTCTCTCTCTCTCTCTCTCTCTCTCATTCCTGTCTCTGTCTCTCTTTCTCTCTCTGTGTCTCTCTGTCTCTCTCTGTCTCTCTGTCTCTCTCTGTCTTATATAATGCATTCTAAAATGAGAGAAAAAAATATCACATCGGTGTTAAATATCTCCTGTTCAGTTTTGCGGATTGTTGGAGCCTTTAGCTGCAGAGGGAATACAAGATATGTACTCCTACTATAATAATTAGTGCTAGTGGCAATCAGGCTGCAGAAATGTTCAAGATAAACCATAACTTCTGTTCAACTCCTTAGGGTCTTCTTTCTGAAGGAGAGATTTGCTATGTTACTTTTTAAAGCTAGGATCAAATAACTAAAGCATACCCTGTGACAATAGCATTTGCAGGAGAGAAACCTACAGAGTGACTCACCCACAAAAAAGACACTCTCTACACCTACTGTTCCTCGCCTTTGCTTCCTCATTCCTCCCATTCAGAGCGTTTGGAAGCCAGTGTTCATGTCAAGTCTCCAGGAAAATTTACCTGAAGACATTATTTCTATTAGTCTCTGTCCACTTCACTATTTTTAGTTTAGGTGGAGTAGTCAGTATTACAGTTAATATACATGAAAGGGTCCCCACATAGAAGAAAAGCATTTTTATTTCTAGGTTAACATTCAGTGCATTGCTTTTCTATGTCCTATTCCTGGAGTCCCTAAAGGCTGAAAGGCAACGTCCTTGTTCCTTGCATTCTTCTAGCTTTCAGGTTTTCCTAAATCTCCTACTTAAGAGTTTTTGCCACTGAGGAAAAACGTGTGAGCTAAGGTCAACAGGGTGTCCTTCCTATGTTTTATTCTATGGTACAAAATCAGCATATTTCATTTGCTTATGAGACTCTGAGGAAAATTATATACTGAATAATGGCAGGTTACTTTCAAAGAATTAAACTGGTGTTTGTATCATATTCAACTACCACTCCAAATGAATATATGACCTGAAAAAATGTGTCTGAAATGAGTATATCGCCAGCAAAAATGTGTCCCACTTGACCAATATATGCTTGAATACATTGTGTAGCTAATGCTTGGAATTATTTGCTCGTATATTTTTATTCAAAATTTTATTGCAGATCTATGTGGCAGGCAGAAATTCACTGTGCTGTGCACCATGACCTTGACTCGATCGTGCTGCCTCCAGACTGAAGCATTGTCTTGGTCAATTTAAACAGACAGAAATTTATATTACAGACATATCTTATCATGCAAAGGATGTCTAATGCTAAAAAGAGTTGAAAGTGACCTTAAGTTTGTAATTCTAGACACATCTTAAACCAGAAAGACAAGCTTATACTTAAAATTATCCTAGAAATGTTAACCCAACCAACCCAGTCATATATGGAAACCTGGGAAAAAACACTTATTATACAGATACAAAAGGTAGCTACTGACAAACCAGGAGGAGACAATCAAAACTTGCTGTCTTTTCTGGTCATGTTTAATCTGTTTCTATGAAATCTTTATGTTCCTTAACACTTTCCTAATTGGATGCTACTCTGTTTGTTATTTGTTAAGAAAGTGAGTATGATCAAAGGCTTTCATAGATTGTGGGTCCTTCTATGGGCTCATCTCTACTAGAATAGCCTCTCCTAGAAATAGTTTAGATTTCACATTACCTATAGGAGGCTTTCCTTGATTGCTTTATTCTGAGCACAGCTTATGTGTCTATCTTCCATGGTGAAAATTAATAGGAAAATATAATTTATTGAATGAAAACAATTCATTTATTTGAGGACAATTAAGTAACTACTTTTTTGGTCCTCTATTTTTCTGCATTATTTTCTCTCAGTTACCTTACTTCTACATGAGTTGACTTGGTAATATATTTTTGACCTAAAGTGACTGCTTATTAATAAAGGATTAATACATTAATATTATATTTTTCCAAATATTTTCCATATATTTCATTCACAAATATCAGAAAGAATAGGAGAAACGGGAGATTAATTGAGTAAAACCCATGGGTCTACAATGTAGTTATTAAGGTACAAGTCAACAGCTATGTCAATGTAAAATTGCTTCTGAAATCTTTACAAGCCTGAGATCTCAGAGGCTTGGAAAGGCTGAATAACTTGTCCATTGTGGAATTGAGGAGAGTTTAGGATTGGATATAAATCCTGTTCTGCTAAGCCTGTTCACTTTAAAATTCACAGATCTGGACACACTAGACCATCTCTACAGCTGAGCTTTCCAGAAAGGTTCATTAACATATCTCAAAGGGCCACTTGCAAGCTCTAGAGAAGCATGGTCCATTCCTAAATTCTGTACTTAAGATCAGCATAATATATTTCATTAAAGCTCAAATTCTCTGTCTATGCCTGAGAGACAGAGCATTCAGGAGAGATTCCAGATTGACATCTGGTGATTTAAAGTTCCTCTACAGTTATATAGGATAAAAATCTGGCTTACATTTTCTTTTCCTTACATAGCAACTTTTAATGACTCATCTGTTGCTGGCTGTTAAAGTAGTTGGCAGGGTTGGTGAGTGCATAGAGTCAGGCTGAAGAGCTAGCATGTATTAATTGTTTAAGGATGAAAGTAGAAGGCAATTCCAGCTCTGGTTTGGGGCAGTCAGTTTATATAACTGCTCCCAATCCTTCTACTTGTAAAATGGAAAAAGGAATACAGATGAACCTTTCAGAGAAGCAGTGAGGCAGAAGAATCCTCTCGTGATTAACACAGAATATCATGGATATAGAAAGGGCAGAAGAAAAATTTAAAATCAATTAGGTATGAGTATCATTTGCTAGAGGTGTGATTAACATTAATCTGATTAAAATTATTCTGTTTGACAGTCAAGCATTAGCTGTTAGATATAACTAGTCTTTCTGAAATGGCCAGACCAGTACCATTCCTGTATAAATTTTGTAGAAAATAATTCCAACATACAAGAGGATGCCAACCATCATGAGGTCATCTTTTCAGCCCTTTCTTTACGTCTTGTGGTCTCTGTGGCACTCCATTCAGAACTACATTTCTCAGAAACCATTCAGATGAGAGGCATTAATCATAGTGAGCCATAAGGCCAAGTGAAACTCTGAAGAAGCCCCAGGGACTTTACTTTTCAGATATTTACTGGCTTTGATATGCCTCGTGTCACCTGGACAGTTTCCTAGCTGCAGATTGTTAGAAGCTTTCATATCTCTGTCTCTTACTTTCCCTGGACTTTTGACTATGCCATCTGTTATATATGTATGTGATTCAGCACAGAGCCATCGAAATTTTAACCTCACCCCAAACATCAGAAAGCAGTTGCCCACACTTAGTGCAGTCTTGGAGTTTATTTTATGGTTCTGTTTTCCAAATTCATATGAGGAATAAGATTTTCTGGTAAGGTACAGTTTGTCAGTGTGACCATAGTCTGGACTTTGCTTTATTAAGAGAAATCATAGCTATAGGGGATATGAGAAAAGTGAATGATGGAGTCATCCCTTGGTGCAGAAAAGCAGTCCTTTGTATTTCTCTACAATGAGGGTTGAGTGTATCGAGCAGTGGTCAGCACCTGTATCTGTGCATATTCGGTCAACCTGAAAGTTTGGAATCTAAATTCCTCTTCCAACAGAGTCCCCAGATAAAGGACATGCATATTAAAAGTGAGCATTACATATTCTGGTTCTCTAGCTCTTGAAATCTTTCTGTCCTTTCTTCCTCAAATATCCCCTAAGCTTTAGGTGTAGGAGCTCCATTATAGATGGACCTGTTGGAGCTGGATATCCTAGATATAATGAGAAACCCACAATCCAGAAGTATCAATACTGTTGTTGCATAAATAAGACCTGCATAATGACAATACCATTTGATATGCAAAACTGAAGGGGATAAATTACATGAGGCTCCATTCCTGGATGAAGAGCTTTATGCAGCAGAGAGGGAGAATCAATTTTACCTAGGGACAATTCACCTGATAGATTATGTAATTCCAGTCACCAAATACATGCACATATGAGTTACACTACATTAACTCACTGATATATATATATATATATATGTTTACGTACATATAAATTATATATAACAAATGTTGATAATATATATTTTTCTATCAGCAGTCAATAGAAAAGGGCATGAATTTTAGGAACAGAGAAGTAGGAAAAGAGAGGAGAAAAATCAGTGGAAGGGGAAGCCCTGGGTCCTGCTAAGACTGAACCCCCAGTGAACTAGATTGTTGGGGGGAGGGCGGCAAGGGGGGGAGGATGGGGAGGGGAACACCCATAAAGAAGGGGAGGGGGGAGGGGGATGTTTGCCCGGAAACCGGGAAAGGGAATAACACTCGAAATGTATATAAGAAATACTCAAGTTAATAAAAAAAAATATGTGAAGAGAGTACTCTAAAATAGGTTAAAATATAAAAAATAATAAAGCATGTCCCTAGGATATGAGCTTTAGGACAGGTAGAAAAACAAGAAAACTGCCAGAAATGCAGGGTGCATCAATGTGCCCCCAATTTATTATTGGGGCAGAGTCTCCTGTGAGGAAATTGTCTACTTTCACTGTTAGAGCAATTGTGTGGTGATGGAGGCTAAATAGGTTTTGCACTTCAAGTGGGGAGCTTCCTGCTCCGCACTGCTTGTTTCTGCATTGGTTCTGGAGGCTCTCTCCATCTCTAAATGATACCATGTCTTCTATCTTTCCTAAGAATACAAGAGGCAAGAGTGCTTCCTTAGCCACAAATACCTTTCTGCCAAACCTTCAGTTGCCTTATATGCATCAAACTGACAACTCCCTGAGGAGTCCAGTCCAGTTTTCTTTACAAATAACCCCAAGACCCTTAGATGTGTGATCAGAAGAGGAAGAAAGAAGCCGTGTGAGTACCTAACTAGCTTACTTGGGCTCTTGGATGCCAAGGAGGACTAAAAATGACAGGACATCTCTACTTAGAGCCTCAGTGTGGAAATTACTTAGCAGAGCAGACAGGCCTGTTTTACTGCTTGTTATGAGCTTGTGAATAGAACAGCACACCAGCCTGATTAGTGGATGTTTGCCTCCCTCCTCACAATGGCAGGGACTGGAGTGGAATGATAAGCTGAGCCTCCATGATAGAGCTGTAGGTGTGGGACTGCTTTCTCTCCTCTCTCTTGTTGTGTTGCTCTTAACTCAGACAAGCCTTTAAGGTGTGACTTGTTTGTTTGACCACCTCACCTGAGCCATCAGCAGCCCCAGGTTTCCAATGTAATTTTCTTAACTCCATCCTGATTGAGGCTTAAAAGCACCCGTGGGAGAGTTTCAACTTTAGTGCACAGCTGTTGCGTGGTACAAGTCCTACCAAACAATGCTGATTCCCCTATTGCGCTGCAATGAATAATCACCTTAATTTTTATTAAAGGTTTACCTTCAGTCCTTGTCTAGTTTTCTGAAAAGCTCAAGGGAATCTGGTAGTTGATTAAGAGTTGTTAGTATTGTCCAGACATTTCTTCTGTAAAGTTCATACACCCTTTAATTCTGTTCCTTTTTTTCTTTGGAACATGCAAGCAATTGAACAAGGGCACAGGTCTGGATTTACACTTAAACTATTCAGGTGTATAAGACTCTTTGTCATTGGATCCTTGCTGTCTTGAAGAATAGCTCCGATTCTTACTTTCTTTTGACTGACTGAAGAACATAGAATATAACCAACTGTCCAGAGCCTGCCTTTAGGTCCTGGTATAGGAGGACCTATACCTTGTTTAGTAATGGAAAAAATTCTCAGACTATGCAATCGATTATGCACTGAGTACCTATTTAATGCTACCTGCTTTTTTATGATAATAAAAAATCTGAGAGATTTCAAACATCTGTAAACAATGGATGTGATACTCTCATGTAATAGTCTTGTAAACGAGATTCTGTATCCGAGTTGCTTACACAGACAAAGACTCTCTTTAAATCAGAGAAGAAAACTGCTTTCATCTTAAATTGTTAATTGCAATCAATTGGAAGTAGCTGCTTGGAGCCCTTTGTTGAGGAGAATATCGAAGCAACCTCAGGGCTCAACAGAAGAGAAATCCATGCAAAAACCACATAGAAAGGAATGGCAGAATTTGTCTGCAGCTTTCTCTGTGCCATTTACAAAGACTGTGACTGTAATTCCCTACAATTTGCAATGAAATAAAACACCAAGATTGTGCAAGAGCTAGCTCTGATGACCTCGACATGCTTCTGATATATAAATGCGAAGGTATTTGGATACAACATGGCATCTTGCTGTATTATAGCTTATACTGTATCATTCGTAGAGTGATTAAAGTAGACCTAAAATGTAGAATGTCATATGCTTGCTGCATGGACATTAAATTCCTCTGTACTTCCATTTGGTGACTGGTGCTAGAGGTCATAGATAAAAACTCTGGTTAACATACAACTTAAGATACAAATAACCACAAGTTAGCCTCAGCTCCTGTGAACTTCACTTCTTTCTTTGAAATCAGATGAAAGAAATATATCAAACAAGACGTAGTGTTATACTTGCAGAAGAAATTGCTAGACTCGGGGTTAGGAGAAGGTCTGAAAAAAGAAGATGAATTTAACAAGAACATAACATAGATACTGAATGTGCACTAATTTTTCTTGAGTTTTAACAATTTCTTTCTGAAGCGAAAGTCTGCAGTACCACAATATGTGGAAAAACACATTATTTTAGGTGCATTATGATGTTAAATATTTGGAGATATGAGCATTTGTATGAGGACATCTCTTTCTGATGACTGCAACTCTCTGGAATTCTTGGAGTCATACAAAGCTTATGATGTAACGTGTCTTTTCTTCTTGTGAAGAGTAGATATCATTTTTCCCCTGTAGTATATTAACCTGGCATGTGGATATGTCTTCCCCATGGCTGAATGAATTTCAGTAGCTTTGCTCATTTCAAGGGATAATCCACAAAGCAAGCGACATGAGTTTATATTACTAATTTTAGATACTATATTAGATGAAACAAGAATTAAGAAATTTTAGATGCATAAAGTCCCAAGGTACGTTAGTAAAATTAAAACTTTGAAATTGGGACAGGATGGAAGTGTTCCTTCAGGCAACTATAACCTTGGTAACTTTTCAGCCAGTATTCTTAATATTCTTACCTTTGATATCTTCAGTTAGTCCCAACGCATGCCTGTCTTGCCCTTCACTGATTTTATGAGATTAGTCAAGCATTTTAGTCTGTGTTTATATGTTTATATCAAACCTACCCTCATTCATGAAATGAAAATAACTAATAATAGAATAAACATATTGATATCTGATTTAAGGGTTGATGATTTAATATATACATATATGTATGTGTGTGTGTGTGTGTGCGTGTGTACAACTTTAAAAATTCTTGAGTTGCAAGATGACCATAGTTATTATCTCAGTTATTAACATACCTTTGGATTCTACATTACTTTCATAGATATACACTGAATTTCTTGGGGATATCAGAGATTGTCAGGACATAGTATACAGACCGTTGATGGTATAAATCTCTTTCAGGTTTGAAGGTAAATATTGTTTTTGTAACACCTAGATGTTCTTGCCTTTTCCCATTGACTGTGAAATTGATGCAAAAACAAAACATGAGGACGCTGTAGTTTTAATTATGGATCTGCACTGCCGCCAAGATACCAGTAGAATTAGCTATATTCTTCCAGACACACATAGTAGTGTAACTTTAAATGAATTGGGAGGAAATATTTTCCTTAATTCTCAGCATTAATTTCTCTTAGTAAATTATGATATTACCCACAAAAATAAAAGTTCTTTAGCACCTCTGGTGATTTTTAAAGAAATATGGGACTGAAGATATTGTGAATGAAACACATATATCTAAAGCTTAAAAGCTAACATCCACATACGAGAAAATATGTAGTATTTGTAAGAGATGTGGAAGAGGAAGAGATCTTTCAGTAAAGGGAAAATAAAATTAAGGTGAAGAAATTATAAAGGAAAAATTAGAATAAATGAAGATTAAAACAGGGAGGGAGTTGAGAGAGCAGGATAGAGGAGATAATATGAGGAGGAGTAACTAACACTAAAGCCTTTTGAAAAGTCGCATGGAAACCTGCATCTGGAGAAGTTTCCAGAAATATATACATATAAAATGGACTTTAAATGAAGTGACTATACAATGGCAGAAAAAAAAGTCCAATTAGACATCATATTCCACCAATATACCTCCAGGACCAGGAAGGAGTTATATTTTCTTAAGTCATTAGCAAAGGGAAACCACAGACTCCTGTCAAGAGCACATGCTATTGTTAAAGTTGTCTTTCATCCTCCCCAACCTGAAGATAAAGACGTCATTGATGGATATATCACATGTTTATAGCATAAAATATGGAGAAATCAAGCTTGTGCCCATTTAGTAATTTTATCCCTACTGACAAAGATTCATAGTGCTAGACGGTGTTATGTGTGCTACCTCAGGAAAAAGTAATCATCAATCCAGGCACAAACCCTGTGAACTACAAAAGGGACTTTTTCTGAAAGATATATGTTCTGGCACAATAGTAATACACATGTTATTAGAGAAACCAGTCACCTTTTGATTGAATGTATTACTTTATCCATGAGATGGCGCCCATAACAGACATTGCTTAAGTGACCATGAACTAGAGACTAGGTAAAACATGAGCCCTAAGGAAAAACTTACCACAATTATTTGCTTAAAGAACATAGCAATAAAAAGACTTCCAATAGCATATTACTATCCCATAAATCGGTGTATCACTGAATCCACATCAGAGAAGGTTTTTCTTGCTATAGATGGTAATTAACACAGAGTTATAGACCTGGGAAAAAAGCAAAGAGTAAGAGACACTGGCATATTTAGCCCTAATCCCTTCTCTTTATTGGATATTTTTATTTACATTTTAAATGTTATCCCCTTTCCTGGTTTCTCATCCATAAACTCCCTATCCCATCCCTCTACCCCTTCTTCTATGAGGGTGTTCCCCCACCCACACACCCATCCCTTCCCGCCTCCTCACCCTGATATTTCCCTACACTGGGGCATTGAGCCTTGGCAGGACCGTCACTTAAAGCTCAGGTAATCTATGCAGAAGAAGAGGGAAGATTGTAAAAGCCAAAGATAGTGGACACCTCCAAAGAAACAGTGTCTTTCATATGCATCAATACGGATAAACATATATAAACTCACACGACTTGTAAAGGTTCAAACAAGACAAAATCCCAACATGGATGAAAGAATGTAGAAACAAAGTCCCGCCCAAATTCAAGAAGCTAGTTGTAATTGACAACTACTAGGAGAACCAAAATCAGTTTTTTCTTCAATGGACTAACACTGGGTATTTCAACCGTACCCCAAGGTAGACCATGTATTCATAGTTGAGCAAACAAAGTGGTCAACTTTCACCTCTCTCTCTCTCTCTCTCTCTCTCTCTCTCTCTCTCTCTCTCTCTCTCTCTGTGTGTGTGTGTGTGTGTGTGTGCGTGCACGCGCGCGCACGCATTTATGTGTTAAAGAGAGAGGGTAGAGACAGAGAAGAAGAGACACACAAAAAGAGAAAGAGAGAGCATGAGAGCAAGAGACAGAGAGAGGGAGAAAGGAGAGAGAGAGAGAGAGAGAGAGAGAGAGAGAGAGAGAGAGAGAGAGAGAGAGAGAGAGAAGTTGAGATGTTAAGGAGAGGGTAATCTAGGCAGAAATAAGTTATGGAAGGGAAAAGAATACATAATAAAACATAAAGTTTTAAAATGTAGGCCAGACAAAGTTTAGAACAGAGGCAGAAGGAACACCCATTCAGAGCCTGCCCCACATATGGCCCATACATATACAGCCACCAAACTAGATAAGATGGATGAAGCAAAGAAGTGCAGGCTGACAGGGACCGGATGTAGATCTCTCCTGAGAGACACAGCCAGAATATGGCAAATACATAGGCGAATGCCAACAGCAAACCACTGAACTGAGAACGGGACCTCCATTGAAGCAATCAGAGAAAGGACTGAAAGAGCTTAAAGAGGCTTGGGACCCCATATGAACAACAATGCCAATGAACCAGAGCTTCCAGGGACTAACCCACTACCCAAAGACTACACTTTGACTGACCCTGGGCTCCAACTGCATACGTAGCAATGAATAGCCTAGTAATGCACCAGTGGAAGGGGAAGACCTTGGTCCTGCCAAGACTGAAACCCCAGTGAACGTGATTGTTGGGGGGAGGGAGGTAATGGGGAGAGGTTGGGGAGGGGAACACCTATAGAGAAGGGGAAGAGGAGGGATTAGGGGGATGTTGGCAGGAAACTGGGAAAGGGAATAACAATTGAAATGTAAATAAGAAATACCCAACTTAATAAAGATGGAGGAAAAAAAAATGAAATGTAGACCAGAAAAGGTAAGGTTATATTCTAGGTTAGCTTTTTTACAAACTCTAGTCTTAAAAAGATCATCATAAACATTGACTTGCTTTAAAAATTTTTAGCTTTCCTACCTAGTGATCCACTAGATCAGAACTGACAGTTGGGCACAGAAAATGGAAATTTCAAATGTTCCCTTTCACTATAAATAAGAGAACTGCTTTGCTTTTCATGGTGTGTAGATAAATGATAATGAAAGATTATTGTGGGGGCTTTTATTTCCATATGTCTAATATGTAACTCAATTTTATTTCCATAATAATTTGATAATTTCTATCCAAAATTGACCTTTTATTTTCAAGGACAAAATCTTGTCATTATTTTTCCTCCCAATTACTTGTTTCAGCTCAGTTGACTTATGCACTACTGTATCTGTAAATACATCCCAATGATACATTGTCTGAAGGGGAAAAAAGAAAAATAGAAGAAAGACTCAGAAACCTGGGGAACTGTCTTTTATAGATTTATTTATTTTCTATTTGTTTTTATTTTCAAAGAAAATATTAATTAAAATATAACTACATATGGGGTGAAGGGAACCAGGAGGAGTAAAGGGAGGGGAAACTGTAATCTGAATGCACTGTATGAGAAAACAATCTATTTTCAGCATAAGGTGAAATAAACAACAACAACAACAAAAAGAAAAAACAAAAAAAAATAAAAAAGATAATTACATCATCTCCTTCCTCTCTCCTTCAATGTTTCTTGTTCCTTATCTACCTCTTCTGTGCTTCACATGCAAGTATGTGTATAATCAGTTGACTTGATATGGTGCTCTCTCTCTCTCTCTCTCTCTCTCTCTCTATCTCTCTCTATCTCTCTCACACACACACACACACACACACACTCTTGGGGAGAATTAACCACTTAGAATTGGATGACCATTTAAGCTGTTCATTCTAGGGAAAATTAGTTTTCTCCCTCAGCAGATTTTAACTGTTGCTCTTCATCTGGGGTGAGCCCCCTGCCAGCCCCCTGTGATTTTTTTCCTCCATTCTGGCATGTCAGTTGGGCTGTCAATATTTAGTTCTTGTTTAAGCAGGCATGGTTGTTGAGATTGCATGAATGTAGTTTTCCTCTTAGACCCAGAAGCCTGTTCCCTCCTTTGTCTTCTGGTTACAGCAATCTTTCCTCCCCCTCTTTACTGATGTTTCCTGAGCCTTTGTTTCAATTGTTGTGTTGCAGGAGTACCAGTTGGGGATGGTCAACACTATAGTCAGTTTTTTTAGGCATTTTGACTAGTGCTATTCTGTAATGGTATGGTATTTTGAGTAAGAATGATTCCCATAGGCTAATTTTTTTTTTTTTACTAACTTGAGTATTTCTTATTTACATTTCGAGTGTTATTCCCTTTCCCGGTTTCCGGGCAAACATCCCCCTAATCCCTCCCCCCCTTCTTTATGGGTGTTCCCCTCCCCATCCTCCCCCCATTACCTCCCTCCCCCCAACAATCACATTCACTGGGGATTCAGTCTTAGCAGGACCAAGGGCTTCCCCTTCCACTGGTGCTCTTACTAGGATATTCATTGCTACCTATGAGGTCAGAGTCCAGGGTCAGTCCATGTATAGTCTTTAGGTAGTGGCTTAGTCCCTGGAAGCTCTGGTTGGTAGGCATTGTTGTTCATAAGGGGTCTCGAGCTCCTTCAAGCTCTTCGAGTTCTTTCTCTGATTCCTTCAACGGGGGTCCATTCTCAGTTCAGTGGTTTGCTGCTGGCATTCGCCTCTGTATTTGCTGTATTCTGGCTGTGTCTCTCAGGAGCGATCTACATCCGGCTCCTGTAGGCCTGCATTTCTTTGCTTCATCCATCTTGTCTAATTGGATGGCTGTATATGTATGGGTCACATGTGGGGCAGGCTCTGAATGGGTGTTCCTTCAGTCTCTGTTTTAATCTTTGCCTCTCTCTTCCCTGCCAAGGGTATTCTTGTTCCCCTTTTAAAGAAGGAGTGAAGCATTCACATTTTGATCATCGGTCTTGAGTTTCATGTGTTCTGTGCATCTAGGGTAATTCAAGCAATTGGGCTAATAGCCACTTATCAATGAGTGCATACCATGTGTGTTTTTCTGTGATTGGGTTACCTCACTCAGGATGATATTTTCCAGTTCCAACCATTTGCCTACGAATTTCATAAAGTCATTGTTTTTGATAGTTGAGTCCCATAGGCTAATTTATTGTAACAGTTGGTAGAAAGCTTTGGGACAGACTAGGAGACATGGGCTTATTAAAAAAAAGGTACGTTACTGAGGAGTGAGATTTCAAGACTTCATTTCCTCAGTGCCCACAACTTGCAGTTGAACATGTGAGCTCTCAGCTTGCTGCTACTAGGACATTGCTCCATCTGTTGTGGATTTTAACCCTCTAAAATGTGACTGCATTGAACGTTTTCTTTTCTTAAGTGGTTTTCACCATGATGTTTTATTGCACCGATAGAAAAGTCAGACAGAGAGTAGGACTACTGAGCCTTTACTTCCCTTGTAGCTTACATTAAATCTTCTAGTATTACAAAGGCTGCTACCCACAACAGATACTTTTGGAAGAAATACAGATTTACTCCTTTGAGTGCTGTATCTGAATGTTGTAAGATTAATAGGAATTTGCCTCCAACATCTGGGATGCAATAGCAATCGCCTATGTTCTTTGGAAAGTGTCTGTGCTCTCCCCAATGAATAACTCAAAAGGATCTTTCTCATGCATAGTACTGCGGGTTTTGTTAGATGGTCTATGGCTCTTGGTGAGAACATTAAACCTCAAGTGGAATGATTTCATGTAATCATATTTATATGTGTGTGTGCATATATATATATATATATCCTTATACAATGCATGAAATTTATAAGTAAATATAAATAATATGACTCCTTATGACTTTGTAAAGCATCTTTAGTGTTATTCGTCCCCTGTCACTCCTTCTAGCCCTCTCCTTCTTTATTGACCTCTTTCTATTCTCTCCAGGAAGTCTCTCATTTTAAAAAGAATATGCTGTGTCTGCATACATTTCTGTGTGCACACGTATGCAGTATCTGTGCAGGTAAAAAAGGACCATGTAAGTACTAGGACTTGAACCTGGAAAGAACACGAGAGGAGCACCTGGTTTTCTTAGCCACTGATATATCTCTCCAGCCCTCGGGTACTGTGATTGTTTGAATACAAGTAGTTGCCATAGGCCCATAATGAGTGACCCTATTAGGAGATATGACCTTGTTAAAGTAGATGTGGCTTTGTTGAGGACGTATGCCACCGTAGAGTGGGATTTGAGGTCTCATATTCTAAAGCCAGCACCAGTGTCTCATTCTCTTCCTACCGCCCGCCCATCCAGATGTAGAACTTTCAGCTGCTTCTCCAGGGTCATATCTGCCTGCGTGCCATGATAATTTCCACCATGATGACAGTGGATTAAACCGCTGAACTGTAAGCCAGCCTCAATTAAGTGTTTTCTAATAAAAATTGTAATGCTCATGGTGTCTCTTCACAGCAAGAAAAACCACAACTGAGACAGATATCAATCTTTAGGAACATGATCTTGTACTCTGGATATTCTATTCAAACTATTTACACTGCTGGAATACAAATCTAATAGTTCTCAGAGATTTTCACAATTTTGTGGAATAAACTTCTATCTTCTCTGTTTCTTCCCCATTAGATGTTGTCTCAAGAAGAACAGGTTATTTTAAGATAAAATACGAGTGAGTGTTTAAGACTCTCTGAAGAAGTAAACAAGTACCTTTGTTATTTCTTGTCTTGTAATTATAGTTGGAGAATGATGCTGAAGGCCATGCGTGGTCTTTCATAAAATGAAATACATGGCAGATTCTTATTGATGTTATTACTACAAAAAATCTATAAAAATTACATTCACAACTATCTAAGCTATTATTTCACAACTATTTCTAATGTTTTCTCACCTAAGATCAGGCATTTCTATTTCTACAAAATTTAGTTTTGATGTTTCTGGTTATTGTTTCAAGATGTTATTATCTTTGTGGGCATAGGGATATTTGATTCTACTATACAATAAATATTCAACTCCTCTGGGCACATATAATCTGGAAGTTTGATAAATGTTCCCATACTATTCCTTTTCAAGTAACTACAATTATTCAAAGAGAAAAAAAGCCACTTTGAGGAGAACTCACTGATACTTTTCAGAAATATCTACCATACTATAAGGGGCACATAAGACATACATAAGGAAAATTCAACTACCAAGACTTTTCTACTCCGCTTAACATATGTAAACTGTATCAGACATTGTCAAATGCTTTGATGAGCTCTTTTGATGGAATTCTTTGGGTTTGCTTATTCCTATAAATTTAAGAGAAGATTCAGTTTATCATTTATCAAGGCAAGGTAAGTGTTTGTGAGAGGTCAATTCAATGTTTTCAGTTTACTGGAGAAAAAGCGGCTCTATTTCTTCAATTATCAGAAATTACAAAATAATTGACATTGGATAGTCCTAATCCTTCTGTGACTACTTTTTTTAATGTAATGTTTAACTTTATTTTTCTAGATTAGGATAACCTTTTTTCTGTAACTACTTACAGAAAAAGACTGACGAAATGACTCCACAATACAAGAAAGCTGAGCTAATAGAACATGATGTTTTCTTCCTTCTTTGTATAATAACAAGAGAATTTCTTTTTGGTGAATGAGGGAAAATGAAGGATAAAGAGGAGGCATAAGGTGTTAAATACAGCACAACACCAGCTCTTCATTATTTTCTTATTTGTCTGTTTGCCATCCTTTTATTCACAGGACAATGACAACTCACGTAGACTCACGAACAGAGAGACATTTTGGAATGAGAGTCTGATTTCAGGCTCAAGTATGTCCTGTAAAGATCAGGGAAGTGGGCTTTATAAGCAGAGAACGCAATAGATTCTTTAACTACTGAAGGGTACTCTAGATTTGAAGGTTGAAGTCCTGATGCATTTTTCCTGGTCCACTTAACTGCATCATTTAAACTCGATGAAAATGACCTTACAATGGCAGTCATTTCTTGAAAATATTAGGAAATGTTGGAAAGCAACTGAGAATAGTAGGAAGGCAAGCACTTAATGGGCTGGACTCTAATCAAGACACTGGGTTGGGGGGAGTGGGAAGGAGCGTTGCTGTGCAGACTCCAAGGCAATTACAAACAATCTCTCTCCTTCCAGGTTCAGGAGCCTAAAAGCCCCTTCACACCAGACTAAGGATGCCAGGAAAAATCAATAAGCTATTGAATCAAGTTCTCTGGGGGAGAACACAGTGTATTTTGTAATTTCAAAATAGCTCTTTTATTAGAGAGCTGAGGAGGGGATAGCAGACATTACATTTCTATGAAATATAAGTCAGGCAACATTCAGATCTGTTTTAAAATTAATAGAGTTTCAATCTTTTTTTTATTTGTGCAATAGATTGAGTTGTGATGCCTACTAACTCTGTTTTCATTTTGATTTAATAAGTGCTTATTAAGAACATTTTTTAACCATGTCACCATTGCTGCTTTCTGTCCTCTGGACACTACATTAAGTATAAAATGGATTGCAAGAAAGCTACATAAATAGATCCTTAATTTTCCTAAGTGAATCACATGTGTATAAGAAATAAATGTTGTGGTGTCAGGCATGAGGACTAGAGGAAGGATTGTTCCTGCTCAGGTTTAGTTGTCAAAATCCACAGTATATGGGCTGACAGCTTTTGAAATACATAAACTGTTTCTCTCTCTCTCCTGTTTCCATAGTAACAGAGTGCACAAAGCCTTAGTTTTTGCAAATAGAGAGAAAAATATGGGAACAGAGTCTGGAATTGTCTGGGACAAAAGAAAAATGAAGACTACAGAAAATTAAGCATCTATCCTTTTCAAGAAACTCATTCTTGTCACCTTGAGGTTTTTTTATTCAAAGTATGTCTTTAAAGGCAGGTTGGGGGGGCTTAGAGAAGTTCTCTCAGGACCTGAACAGCCTTTACATCCCCGCCTCCCTTTGCAAGCTTCGACATCAGTGCAAACAGCTTCTGATCACCTTGGTTTTGAGAGGTTTCATTAAGGAACCCTGCTTCAAGGGATTCCTGCTGTTGACTTCCTTTATCAGCTAATGCCCCTTTACCAGACTTCAGGTTGATAGTTAAGATCTCTGATCATGCTATTTCCTCCTTCCATTCACTGACTTAAAATTAGAGGGAGAATATTTTAAATCTAACACATAGTAGGAAAACATGTATTCCTGTTAAGGAAGACTGTCATGATAGACACAGAAAATATTCAAGCATTCTTAGCCTAGACTGTCTTTCATGAAAGTTTCCAGTAGGCAACATTAGTTAGCTGGGTGACAAGCATCTTGAATAGGGGTGTCACTTAATGACACTATAGTCTTTTAGGGGTATCATTCTCTTTAATACGCATTCATAATCATTTCTCTGAGTTTGTGCTTAATGCCACCTTCATTGGTGCCACTGGTTTACATATGAAAACATACATCCAATGCAATACTTACTTAATCAAACAGTCCTTTTTACTGACATAAGAAAAAATATTGGGCTTGTTTGTAGGCTCAATGAGTGAAAGTTATATTTCAACAAATTTGATGACCTGAGGTTAATCCCCAGAACCAAGATGGTTAAATGAATGGATTGACCACTAAAGGTTGTCCTTTGACCACCATATATTACACACACACACACACACACACACACACACACACACACACACACACACACACACACACACACACAATTTTGGAAAAAGATATAATTCAATTTGTGCTTCTATGTTAAAAATGGAAGATGTAAAAAGAAGTGAGAATACAGTAACCTTAGGATAAAGGCAGGGGACAGAGATCACCTGCTCCTGGTTTCTTCTAGTTTTAGCATCCCCAGAATATGGTGCTTTGTAAGTTCTTTGTTAGCCACTTGGCAGCGATTTTAGTAGAGGAAATCGTGCACCCCCGTGCTTACTCATAGCCCCTTTAATGGGAAAGACTGCCTATTGTTGCCTGTTTACTTAGAGAAGAGTCCTGCCAGTGCTGCCAAGTCATCTATACCAAGAATCTGAGTTGGTTTTGCTTGAGTAATACTGGAGCAAGAAGCAAATTGCTGATCTTCCCTTGGGGGCAAAGGTGCATATTATCCTGTAAACAGGAATTTTAACCAATGTTCCTCAATCTTGGCATTTTACACAGAATTCCCAAGGGATATTTTGAAATTCAGGACATGCCCTAAATACATAATGACAAGATGAACTAGATTAAATTGGACGAAATCATTACTGTCTGTTAGTAAATAATATGCCTTTTAAAGAAGCAGATGATTGAAAACATATTTAAACCAATAGACTACAATGACTCTTGTGGGAGCTTTTTTGGTTTATTGGGAAAAAAATAAAACATGTTTTTCAAAATTGCCAAACCATGCACTGACATACTCTCCACAAAGAAAGTTACTTGGATTAAGAAAAAACACAGTTAAAAACTATGAAAATCAACACAAAATTCAAATCCTCCTTAACTAGCTGCTGTTCAAATAAGAACTGCAGATATTTTCAGGTTTTATAATATTGAAGTCTTGTTACCTTTTATTTATCACATTAATTTTTGCTCTAAATTGGCATTACCTACACTAACCACTCTTTAAATGTCCTTTTATGGCCCCTCTTTCTCTTTCTCTTGCCATAAATTCATACAAGGTAAGGAAAAAATTATCCTTTAGTTGACCTCTCACTTTTCAATGTTTGAAATTGTCTTTCATCTCCTTTATTAAAAAAAAAGAAGACCCTAGCACTCTTTTCTATGCATATCTACAAAACAGTTGTATCTGGCCCTACTTTTTAAGACATAAACTCAGAGGTCAGTAGCTCTGGTTGTCTAGGAGTCTCATGCACACAGACCCGGCCTGTGACTGTACCTATCAATACAGTGACAGCTACTTAGGAACATAAATGTTACAATTTACAGACCGTATGATGCTCAAGAAGAAGGAAGACCAAAGTGTGGATACTTCAGTTCTTCTTAGAAGGGGAAACAAAATATTCACAGGGGGAAATACGGAGACAAAGTGTGGGGCAAAGACTGAAGGAAAGGCCATCCAGAGACTGCCCCAACTAGGGGTGTCATTCCACATACAGTCACCAAACCCAGACACTATTGCAGAAGCCATAAATTGCATGCTGACAGGAGCCTGATATGCTGTCTCCTTAGAGCCTCTGCCACAGCCTGACAGATAAGAAGCGGATGCTCACAGCCAACCACTGAACTGAGAATAGGATCTCCAATGGAGGAGATAAAGGACTGAAGTAGCTGAAGGGATTTGCAACCCAATAGGAGAAACTACATTATCAACAACTAGACACCCCAGAGCTCCAAGGGACTAAACCATCAACCAAAGAGTATACATGGAACAATGCATGGTTCCAGCTGCATATGTAGCAGAGGATGGTCTTGTCCAGCATCAAAGGGAGAAAAGTCCCTTGGTCCTGTGAAGTCTCCATGCCCCAGTGTAGGTGAATGCCAGAGCAGGAAGGCTGGAGGGTGTGGGTGGGTGGGGGAGTGCCCTCATACAAACAAGGGGCGGGGGTGTGTGGGATGAAATAGGGTGTTGTGGGAGGGGAAACCAGAATAGTATATGACATTTGAAATGTAAATATAGAAAATATCCAATAAAAATAAAACAATAAACTGGTAGTGTTTAAGTATTTTACTAATAATGCAATTAAGAGTTTGTATATTTTATTCATTAGATCAATTGCTTAAATTTTTATAGTGATTTTTATATTATCTTCCCAAATTTTTGTATCATCTAATCATATAGTTAATTTTTACTTCGTCTATCAATATGGTCCTCACACATTATAATAAAGCACATAAATGTATATAATCCTTTATCAGCTTATATGAAAATTTACAACTTATGTGGTTTCTGTCTTTAGTAGTGAAATATGAGATATCTTTCTGTAAATTTCTAATTAAGATAGATTTCTGAAAGTGTATATAGAGAACTTTTGAGGTTCTACTGCTCCTAAGGACTCCTTGTTTGACAAAGTCTACTCTTCAGTGTATCTTCTTTGTTTTTGTTTATGGTGATGGCTATTCTTGATTGGCAACTTGACTCTATCTGGAATGAACTATAATCCAGAAATGGAGGGCAGCACAGTGATCTGGATCTTGATCCAGGTAGACACAGGTTTTTTGATCTAGATCATAAAGTGGACCACACATAAAATTTTGATCCAGATAAATACATATTTTACTCTAGATCTGGAGGTCCACCTTTAATCTGGACCAGAACCTCTCCCAGAGGCTTCTGTAAGGACAATGGAAGAATGGTATTGGTACCTCTCTGACTGCTTGCACTTACTTTGCCTGAACATCTGTTGGAGCCAACTTTTTGAGATTCCAGTTTATATAGAAAACCAACTGAGGTACCCAGCTTCGTGGGACCGAGCAACAACCAGATTCTTGGACTTCCCATTCACAACTGGAGTTTGTTGGAAAAGTTGACTGAATCCTTTCAGCCATTCCAATAAATTAGTATATTTAATTATATAGTTAATTTTTACTTCCTCTATCAATACTGTCATCATACATTATAATAGAGCTTGTGGGAATGGGTGCAGAGACAGCACCCAAGGTCTGCTCAGGGCACTGGTTCAGACTGGAAGGGATCTCAGTCTGGAAGGGACCAAGGATTTTCATAATATTTATAATTACCCTTTCTTCCCTCTAAAAAGAAACAGAGACAAATCTCTGTTTTCTCTACATGTAGGAATTACAGTTAGAAGATTTTCAAACCTCATGTAAAACAGTTAGGCTTCTGAATTAAGCAATCCCAGTGCCATTTCAGGCAGAGAACAACAGGACTTGCTGCTACCACATTGGCAGTCTGATGATTTCTTCTTGCATGAACAATTCTATGTAGTCATGGAGTGTCACACAACTAACCAAGTAAGTAAATAAGTAAATAAGATGTTTTGATAATCTACCATTAATTAATTTTAATGGTTTAGGATTCCTCATCTGAACTGTTAGAAGCTATTTTCTTATGACTAAATCGTAGTGTGAAGATTAAAAGGAAATCAAGACATCACCAAGCTAAGCACCTTTCTTCCAGGTATTTCTTAGTAGATAACTGGCTTTGCTTTCAATTGTGAGGATCACAATTCAGATCCCCAGCACTCAAGTACAAGAATAGTAAGTATGACAGCTACTTGTGACATTTGGGAAATTAGAATCGGAGATTCCAGGGGTAGCCTGGCTATCTAAACCAGCTAGAATTAGCAAGCTCTGGATCCAATGAGAGCCAACTTCAATTGTTGAAGAGTAATCTTGGAAAACACACACACACACACACACACACACACACACACACACACACACCTCCCCACACACCCACACTCTGTTTTACTATGAAATAAAATAGATATCAAAATGAAATATAGATCAAAGCAGAAGGCTTGTCCAAATAAAGTGTAATACTTTACCTCTTTCAATTATTAGATTGGAGTTATAATGACTGGAGCTTGTGTGCATGTATCCTTCAATTTTTAAATTATTATTTAAATATAATTGGTAACAGGTAGACGGTGATATTTGGTCAATCTCATTCCATAACACACTGACGTTGAAAAGGCAATGGAATGTAAGCTTACTTTGATTGAGACTCTCTTTACTTGTCATTTCATTCAATCAGAAGTTATGATTGATATATTAAAAGTCATGAATTAAAAAGCTATATATATAATGTTTTTAAACATTTTCCAGTTGAAGACCACCTCTTAGAACAGCAATAACTTTACTTCTTGTATTCAAATTTTACAGAATTTAAGCCTGGTTTTACCTCCTGTGGGAATACCTTAAGGAATCAGAAAGACAAGTTAAAAACTAAACCTCATAAAGAGATATCAGTCACCTCTATATTGCTCTCCAGTTCCGGATTGGCAAGCCCACTGGTTGCTTTCTCCGAATGCTCAGATTGCAGGCTCTCGGAATTACCTTATAGACACTTGAGATGTTTCCTCATTCCCTCATATTTGCAATTTGTATAATTGTTATTTTAATAATAAAATACCTTAGAGTCATACAAAAAGAAAAAGAGAAAACATTTTCTTTGCTAAAGATATTTAATGAGTGCGAAAGTCACAAGGTCCTTTGCCCTTGTCCTTGAAGCTTTTTAGATCTCTTCTCTGTGCCCGTTCCTCTTTGCCTAGTCATTATTCTCAATTAGAGATTGCCATGCACAGTCATTATCCATTGAACCAGTTTAGAAATGTGGTCACAGACTTCATCAACACCAGCTTTAAAGAATACAGTTTCCTGGCAGTGTGGCTTTTGAATAAATAAGCCAGCTCTGCTCATAAGTATCATATATTCAACTTGAACTAACCTTATTCTTTTTTCCAGAACTTAGCAACTGATTAGAGTTTCTCTTTTTGCTAATTCAGCTCTCTGAGTAATAAATATTTTATCTTATCAATAAACATGAATTTCTGTGATCCCAAAGATATTTAGGTCCTTAATTAGATAGTACATCTAAATTGGTTAATCAGAGTGTTTTCTGGCAGTTTCTGAGTCAAAGTTATCCTGAATCTCTAGTTAGTCTTTGTAATATTCAAGCTGAGCAACTTAAAATTCTTAGTTCAAACCACTTACAATCTGTGTTAATCAAAATGCTGTAATTAAATTGGGCATGGACTTATTCTGTAACCTTATTCACTTTGCATTTAAGTTGTATCTACATGAGTGTTTGACACTGGTACAGTCTTTAAATATTAATGTGGAAGGGGGGAAAAGAGATGAAAGGAATAGCTGAAGCCAAGAGAAAATAAATGATAGCACGAGGCAATTGTAACACAATCCCTTCAGAAAGTTAGGGCCCTGCAAAGAAAAATAAACTGTCAAGGCAGCAGCTCCTAGTGTAGAGAAGGACAATTTACACACGACGTAAAGCTCCAAGGAGTGAGGAGCCATGCAAGCTCATGTGCAATAAAGATTAGAATCTCTGGAAAGCAGCATTTTATGATTTCTCTCCTCTGCACTTGAGTCTTCCCTTTTAAATCATCAAGCTACAAAATAGGTTAAAACTGAAACAAAGCCAAACAAACAGAAAATTGCATTTCTTTCCTCTCATATAACAAAGCAAAACGAAAAAAAAAAAAAAGAAAAACCCTCTAGCACACATTTGAAAGTCTGAATTTCGTATTTCTAGTGATTGGGCTCCCGATCATATTGCGACAAAATAATGCTGGATTAAACACTATCGCCAATAATATGATTTTGCTCCACACACAGTGGGAGACTTCATGGTGTCATCTGTAACAGTCTCAAGTGGGTGAGGTGCCAAATAGCTTGGCTATGAGGAAGGAGGAAGGATGTATGAAAGTAAATGCATGGTGAGTGTCTCCTTGCAGCAGATAGAGAAATTCTATTTGTTGAGACACTGCACTGTTGAGATTCTGAGAGAGAGTATGCCCTCAATTTTGCTGCACTATGCTAGTGTTCATTCAACTGATGAAGTTCTCAACTCAAAGGGCAGCATCCACTTTGTTCTAAGTTCCTGCTGGAATGGGAAAGCTGACAAGGGAAAACTTACACAAAGGATATTGTGCTGTTAAAGTTTGTTCAAAGCCGCACTTGTCAGATCTCTTTGAAATGAAATTGAAAAGGAAAAACCAATTTTCTTTGAGGACAAAGTTCATCTCATTTGGTGTGCTGCACCTGTCTAATTTTCTTCTCTGAGAAAGAAATCTTGACTAGGAAAATTTGAAAAAATAGTTTGCGCTGGTACAGGTATGTATCATAATGTTTAATTCAGACTACTGTTGCATCCTGAGAAAAATAAATATGAGTGAATTACTGCCTGCCAGAAGCTGTGCTAAATACCTAGGTTGGCTGAAATTAGGAGACACCATTATTCTGTCTCCAGAGTATCTCTGAAAGGCAATAGTCAGAAGTATCCTGAAATGAGCGGGCTCTAATGTTCTCCTTTGTCAGTGATGTGCAGATGCACAGTATGATTCCAAGTCTATTATCAAGCTGAAAACAGAGGTGCCTCCCCTGAAGAGGCTTCAGGTAAATACCTTCCATGTTTCCAAATTTGAAGGAAAACAGCAGTTTTCTATTTTTAGGGTAGTGTGTTTATGAATATTAAAAGTCATGATTGCATTTTAAAATGTCACCAAACAGTGCGTTGATATGTTTTTTTTATTGACAAAAATAAGAGAGCATTGTGGATCTGATGTTACAATTTTCTATAAAAGGAATCATAGAAGATTGCAGGCCAACCCAAAATAAAACAAAACAAAAGTGAATATGTCATTTCGACTGAAAAGAGGCATGTGGCTGTGTTCTCAAAATGGACTTACTTCTGTGTGAGCACAGTATTATTTTAGTCAATGGGAAATGTAAAATGAAAAACGAAACCTGTATCATCCTCTCTTTTCACCCACCTTTTCTCCTATTTGTCTCTCAGTCTTAATCTTTCTGGGTGTGTGTGAGCCTTCTTTGTTCAGTCTTTCCTGGGTGCTGGCTACGTGTTTATGTATAAACCCCACATGGTAGCACTAAATGTATGAGTCAAGATGAGGTGTCATTTTGAAAGTGGGCAGGGTGAGTGGAATGCTGTCTCGGGTTAGAGCGTGGCAAGCAGATGATCTGCCTTTCAGCTGAGTCTCCCCACTAATGGTCACTCCTTGGCTTCCTTTTCTCCAAGCTCCATTGGGAAAGGCACTGCCAATTCCTTTTTATTTGCTGTGTTCAAATGTTGGTCCAGCTAAATTCTTCTGGTTTTGTTTTCAATCTGCTTGTATCTCTGTAGATTGCTTCAGATAGCCTTAGCCTTTTTCTAAAATTTAATTCTTTTTAATAGTGTTCACCATGACACTGAGAAACAAAGACTCACTATTGAGACTTTTAGAAAGCAGTTTAATTCCCTCAGAACCACTACTCACATGATAAACATCTTGAACAACTAAAGAAAATCATTTTTAGAATGGATATTATTTAGCTAAACACAAATCAAGCTTACAGATTTTCATCCCTATTTTTTTTTATTTTCAAGAACCGTATACATGTGTACAATGGAATATGATTATATCTACCCCTACATTCCCTCTCCAACTCCCTTCATGTCCTTCCCACCATGCCCCATTCCAATGCATCTCTTTCTTTTTATCTTCTTTTCAAAAATACCTTTGTCTCCTATCTGTTAGGGAAATGAATATGTTTTAAGTTAGTGAAAGCATATTCAGAAATTAACCATTCTTGCTATAGCTTAAAAGTAGCATGTGGCTTGTGTTCAGCATTTCTAAGAAACACAATTTATCATGTGTTTTATTCTTTCAATGCCTGTGAGTTTCATCAGTGTTCAAACGTCTTTACCTGAAGTTCACTGCTTGTTTCTCTAAGTGCTATTTATGTGCTTAATAAATAATTGTGGATAAAGGCACATGGCTTTGCCTCTCCCCCTTGAACCCTGTACCTTTCCCTTTTGAACATTAATATCATGCCACAGGAAACTTAAGTCCTTCATCATAAGGTATAAAATACCTACATGCTCTTTTTCTCTGTCTTATGGCCCCCAGACACAATAAATGAAACATCTGTTTTGTGAGATTCAACTTCACATTCTGCAGCCTTCACTAGTAAACTTACACTTTGCAGTTTTACATCTGTAGACTATGGTATGCCTTAAAGAATCTCCAGCAGAAATGAAGTGGCAGTGCTTTAGTTCCAAGTTCCCTAATCTACCTGGCACTTCTCTCTTGTCCTTTTGATTCTGAAGTATAATTTAGGTCTAAATATGTGCTCATATTTGTTGCATAGGACACACCACTGGGAGACGAAACAATCTTCCTCCAAACTTCCACTTGTGTCCAAATATTCAAACAATCTAGCTCTGACTGAAAGTTTAAGAAGCAATCTGAAGAATATCAAGAGACATGAAGAAAAATGCCCCCACTGTTCAAAGTACAAAAGCATATTTATTCTCTTGAGGAATTTCACATTAGTGTCTCATTCTAAATATTATGTAACAGCCAAAAAATGGCAAATTGTTATCATTGTATACTTTTTCAAATAGGAAAATCTTTATAAATCTAAAGTCTTATGTCAAATCCAAAATGAGAAATATGTATTAAAAATTAAATCAAGGGACCTAGAATTTAAGCTACTCTACCAGTAAAGACAGGATCTAACCTACAGCCTGATGTTTGACTATGTAGATGGATAAGTCTCCTATCATAAAGATCCATGTGCTTTAAGGAGTGAGTCACCAGTTAAAGTACAAACTATTATTCCAAATACATTTTTTCAAGATCTAATGGTGCTTGTGTGTTAAGTGGGTGGGCAGGAGTGGGAGATCCTCTTAGAAGCAGTAGAAGGAGGATGGGCTTATGAGAGAGGGGGGAAGGGGGATAACATTTGAAATGTAAATATATAAAATATCCAAGAAAATAAATTTTGTTATAAAAAAAGTAATTTGGGCTGGGTCTGGTGGTTCATGCTTCTGACCCTAACATCCACGAGGCTAAAACAAAAGAGTTACTGTGAGTTTGAGAACAGACAGGGAAACTGATTAAACTTCACTCCCGTCACTATTGGGTTAGAGTGAGACACTGTCAGAAAAAAGAAAAATAGGTAGTTTGAATGTAAATGGAAAAATTGCTTTTCCAAAACTACAAACTTCAGAAGAACCACATTTCTAATAACTATCTGAGCTGTTGTTTTCTTTCTGGGAGATACAGTCTCATGTAGTCCATGATGATGTCACATTTGTTTTGTAACCACACATGACTTTCATCTCCTAATTCTTCTGATTCTCTTTCGTGAGTGCTATGACAACAGTTTGGTCCAGCAAGTCAAGCTGAAATTTATCTTTTGAGGATCAACCATGATGAGTCCTAAAGCTTATGGTGGTCTGAGAATGAGATGTACCTTCTCTCTTATCTTTGGTTGTTCCTACCAACCTTTCTCAGATCACTATGCACATATTTTTAATAACCCTTTACTATGACATGTTTTTCGATTTCCACTCACACATATGTATTAGTTTTTATTCTAATATCAGGATCATCATCCTAGAATACAATTACATGTCAGTAATTATGCTTCTCAGAACACTGGCATGGCTCCCTGTAGCACATTGAATTAAGTTCATAAACTGGCCACATGTACCTTCCCGTCCTTGACTTAGTCTACAAGGAAAACATAGCAGTTCCTTCTTCCTATATGTGCTGTTCCTTTCCCATTTTGATGGCTACCTTGCAACTCCTCCTGTCAAGAATGCTTACCTGCATCTTTTTCCAGACCCTAGTTTATGAACTCTTTGAGCACAAATACCAATAACTTACAAGTATTCCTTTGTGGTTCCAAGTAAGGATTCAATAAACTAGTATTGAACACAAAAATTATGCCTTTCTATTAATTACAGAAATCATATGAGTTTTATGAACAAACAGATGAAATTGGGTTTAAATTTTGACCTGGTCAAACTTGGGTAAATTATAAAATTCCCAGATATCTATCTCTTTGCCTAGAAAACTACTGATGCTTTTTTTTTGTTTTAAGGATCAATAGTCATCACTTAGATGGTTTTGCTCTGCTTTTGTCCTACTTCAAATTGTTCAGTCATAATCCTAAGTTTAGACTCTACTTGGAACTGTAGCTGTGTCTGTTATCTGTATATCATTTGCTTTCTGTTGATGACTGAGAATATGATAATTATGTTTCCCTTATTTATCATCTTTGACTTTTGCTATATAAACAGTTCATTGGTTTTTATCTTTATGCCCCAATTGCACATATATCTTAATATTGCAGAATTTTGGATAATATCCATGTTGGTGAAATGGAATTTCAAGTCTCTAGTAACCCTTAGGAGAAATGCCAAGAAATATGCTGTCTTTTAAGTTTCTAATAGGGGAATCATTTAACTCCATTATGCATTCTAATTATAATTTCTTACTTAAAACCTCATCAGATAAGAAATCTAATAAAACCTAAAATTCAATTAACATAGTTCAGAAAGTTCACAATTCAGATAGAGTTAAAACCGTGAAAATAGACTTCATCTAGGAAATTGCATACTCTTTCTTTCTGGGGTGTTGCTAGCTCTGCTTTTATCTCAGCCTCTGTCATGCCAACCACAGAGAGCATGAAACAGTAAGCCAGCAAGGTCACTAAGTTGACTATACCTGAAGGAATGTAAACATATTCCATGTCAAGTGTGTTCTTTGATGGACTGAAGAAAAACAGAATGTTATGAAGACTTCTGGTGAGATTAAGTGATATAGAACTATGAAACATTCTTAGTAATAATAAATATGAAAATATATAATTATACATATTTACATATATATGGCTACTATCATCATGGATATTTCTTTATCTTTAGAATGACTGTTTATAATACAATAAAGGATAATGAGTAAAGCCTAAGAATTCATCAAGTTTCATGTATTTAATTGAATAACAGAAGAACAGGGAGAGTTAGGAGCTAACAAAAAAAAAGATTTCAAATTCATATTTGAAATCTTTGAACATATTCAATTTGGCAGGAAAATACACATGTTCTCAGCAGTTGGACTTTCTGAGTCCTAAGCTTAGTAAGAAGTTTTGTCTTCATCTGGAATAATCAGCATATATGTTGACCTAGATTCCCTACAGGAGAATCTTGCAACCAGAGAAAAAGACACTAGCCTTCAACCAAACAAACATTTGGTCTTCAGGCACAGGAAAGATATTGGTCAAAGGACAAACAAGGAGTCAGACAACAGGATGTTACAGAGAACAACAGAACAAAGAAGGGAAAGGCAACAGCAGTGTTAAGTCATGGTGAGACTCTGAATGAGTTAAGCTCTGGGATGCTTCCATTATTCTTTAAATAAGGAAGACATGTCCAAGTTGTGATAAATCCAGAGTTGATGTTCTCTATAATAACACATATCTCATTCAATGTAATTCACATAATGAAGTTTGCTTGTGAAGTGTACAATAAGGGGCATAAATATGAATTTTAAAAAATATTATTCCTTCCTGTGTTTGTAATATTTTCTGTTTTCTTTTGCTTATTGGTTCACTCGTAGGGCACTGGTTAGCTTTTTTGGCAAGTGAGAACTTCTTATCAAAAGGATGTGTGACTGACATGTTCTTTGGTATGGTTCCATTTCTGAGACTTTACAGTAGGTACCCATTGCCCCAAAAGAAGTTTGTAACAACTGCCCTTGTGTTTCCTTCTGAGAGTTTATCAATAATTGAAATTTAAACCTTCCCGTCTACCTTCTCTTTCTTACCTTGGGAAATCTAGTCATTCACATTAGCCTCAATGTATCTTATTTAACAACTTAATTCTTTAACAGATTGCCAGATTAGGGAAACTCAGAAAATAATTTAATGAAACTCTTGAAAATAAGCATAAATAATACAAATGTTATGAAAAGAATATTTTAATTGTATTTTTTAGATTTTATACATGTGTATTAAAATCTTAGCTCCAACGTGAACACCCTGAGAGGTCACTTTCCCTGGGTTCTGTCCTAGTGGCGTATGGGAGCATAGGGTATTACCGGGTGATGTAAAGTCCCTTTCCACAATGTTGGAGATGAAGCTGGCCTTCAACTTTACGTCTACATATTCCTATGACTTCTCAGAGTCCTGTAGATGATGACTGAGAAGGCAAACTATGTGGAAAGCAAAAAAAAAAAAAAAAAAGAAATCTTAGAAATAACCTATATAGTAGGACCCCTGGTCATAAACACTTTTTTGTTTTTGATTGATTGATTTTATTTTATTTATTTTTCCACTCCAGATTTTATTCCCCTCCCAATCCACCCTCTGGCTGTTCCACATCCCCATGCCCCCCATCTCCACGGGGATGTCCTCCCCCTTTCCCACCAGATCCATCTACTCCCTGTGGCCTCCAGTCTCTTGAGGGTTAGGTGCATCTTCTCTGACTGAACCTAGACCCAGGAGTCCTCTGCTGTATATGTGTTGGGGGCCTCATCTCAGTTGATGTATGCTGCTTGGTTGGTGATCCAGAGAGATCTTGGGGGTCCAGGTTAATTGAGACTGCTGGTCCTCCTACAGGGTTGCCCTCCCCCCTCAGCTTCCTTCAGCTTTTGCCTAATTCAACCAGGGGTGTCAGCAGCTTCTCTTCATTGGTTGGGTGCACATATCTGTATCTGACTCTTTCAGCTGCTTGTTGAGTCTTTTGGAGGGCCCCATAGCCTCAATAATGGTGTCAGGTCTTGGGCCTCCCCTTGAACTGGATCCCACTTTGGACCTGTTGCTGAACCTTCTTTTCCTCAGGCTCTTCTCCATTTCCATCCCTGTAGTTCTTTCAGACAGGAAGAATTATGGGTCAGAGTTTTGACTGTGGCATAGCAACCCCATCCCTCACTTGATGCCTTGTCTTTCACTGTAGGTGGGCTCAACAAGTTCTCTCTCCCCACTCTATGGCATTTCATGTAGGGTCCCCCACTTTGAGTCTTGAGAGTATTTCACTTCCCAGGTCTCTAGTACATTCTAGGGGGTCCTCCCAACCACCTTCCTCCAGAAAGTCACCTCTTTCCATTTTTTCTACTGGCCCTCAGGGCTTCAGTCCTTTTGTCCTTTTCCCCCCACCTAATACCAGATCATGTTCTCCTCTTCCTCCACTCCCAACCCCTTTCCCTCCCCTGTCCCTGCCTCCCTCCCACCTTGTGGTAGCTTTCTTCTCCTTCACAAGTGGGACTGAGGTGTCCTCACTTGAACCCTTTAGCTTGTTGATCTTTTTGAGTTCTGTGAACTGTATCTTGGGTATTCTGTACTATTTTTTTTGGGGGGGAGGGGACTAATATTCACTTATTAGTGAGAACATACCATGCATGTCCTTTTGGGACTGAGTTACCTCACTCAGGATGATATTTTCTAGTTCTATCCATTTGCCTGCAAAACTCAGGATGTCCTTGTTCTTAATAGCTGAGTAATATTCCATTGTGCAAATGAATACACATTCCTGTATCTATTCTTCTGTCATGGGACATCTGGGTTGTTTCCAGCTTCTGGCAATCACAAATAAGGCCACTTGAACGTGATTGTTGGGGGGAGGGCAGTAATTGGGGGAGGATGGTGAGGGGAACACCCATATAGAAGGGGAGGGGGAGGGGCTAGGGGATGTTGGCCTGGAAACCGGGAAAGGGAATAACAATCGAAATGTAAATAAGAAATACCCAAGTTAATAAAGATGGAGAAAAAAATAAACACTTTTTAAACCTGTAAAATATGCTGCTTGATGGAAAAGAAATCCGTTTTTCTTCAGTGGATAACATGGGTTCCATCTCATCAATACGAAGAAAAATACAAACTTAATTTTTTGATTCTTATGGTCTATAAACTATAGCAAAACTTTCATGAAAGATCTCCCAAAAAGCTTACTTTATCAAAACACAATAAAATATTGCTTCAGAGAATGTTTGGCATTTGACTTCATTATTATATTAATACTGTCTAAAATAAAAGATACTTCGGGATGTCAGTTTTCACAATAATAATATTTGATATCTTCACGGAGCTTAGCAATTTATGAAATACTTAGACACATATCTCACATAAGCTTCAAAGAGATCCTATGACTTAGACAAGGCAAGAATAATTATTGTTTTCTCACAGAAATAGAAACTCAAGGGCACGGTTATTGTGTGTTTTGTACAACTTCACTGGATGTATTGAGTTATCAATTTGGAAATATTTTGAAAACAATTATATATTGTTCTATGGAGGTACATGTCCCCATTTTGGGGACCCCTGTCCAGTGAAGCATTAGGGTTCCCACAGGATGGTTTACAATTTCAGTGCCAAGTGGTCTTCAGTTTTCAAAACTCTGCTCTAAACTGAACCTGCACTATCAGAGCTGCCCCTCATGCCTTCCTTACAGCAACCCAATACAAAGAAGAGATTTGAAGCCACAATCAGAGTACTCTAATCTTACTGCTTCTGAAATCATAAATCTGGTAAAAGAGCAGTTACATTAAACCTATGCTATCAAATGGAAAGCCAGGGTTAATGTCTGTGTTTATTCCCTAAACTAGTATGTTTGAAAGTTTAAATATAAAGAATAAATAAATGGACCTCACCATTTGTTTTGTCTGTTAAACTTAATATTTCATCTACAAGATACTTCCTGATCCTATCTAGAAGCATCTTATCACATTAAGGAGGCTTACATTTATTGATGTTTTAATTCAAACAGCATTCAGGATGACATGATAACAGGATCATGTCTAAAGCTTGATGATGCAAACCATGGTTTATTGAGGCTTGCCTCTAATTAAACAAGTTACAGAGTATGGTAGTGGTTAATATGATGTACCCACAAACTAGATTTTTTTAAAACATAAAATAGCAGACATATCAATTACAAGTTGCTCTAATATAATAAGAACACAAAACTCAAGACAGTGAATCCAGTGTCATAAAATATTTGTTTTGAGCTCTTTCTGCACTTTGCTGTAGGTGTTTAAAGTGCTACCATACTGATTTCTGTATTTTTTTCCCAGGGGTAATAGAGCCATCTTTATATTCTAAGGCAAGCATCTGTTGAAATAGAAGCTGGTTCAGTACACCACTTCCAGTTGTGCACCTGTCTTAATTCATGTTCATTATCAATATGATTAGATTTGGATTTATCTGTTGAGCACAACTGTGGGTGTGCATTTAAAGAAGATTTCAGAGAAGTTTAACTGAAATGAAAAGACCTACCATATATGTGAATGATCTGACACATGTGTTTGAGGTACTGAATTGAATAAAATGCAACAAAAGAAAAAGTGACCTGAACACCAGCATTCACCTCTCTGTGCTTCCTGGTCTGCCAAGAATATGAGCAGTCCCTGTCACTCGTCCCTGATACCATAAACACCTCCATGCCTTCCAGTCACTGTGAATTCTTCATCCTCCAACTGAGACTCAAAACAAATCTTTCCCCTCTTCCATGACCTATTGTCATGGCTGTGCTTGCAACCATGAGAAAAGTAACTAATACAACCTCAACTTTGTTCTCAGAAATCTCCACTCTATGCATCCCATCTTCACCTATGTGTTTTATTCCTAGATTCTAGGTTCCCTGAGCTTCGTAAGGTTTCTCTGGATCTTCAAGTACAAAAACTTCTAGGGCAACAATGAAGAATGGGAAGGCAAGGATGAGAACACACTGTTACCTTTGTTCCTCATCATGTTTCTCAGACTGGCAGGCTGATGACATTAAAGTAGATAAAAGAGGAATCAAAGATAACTGTGGAAAAGGTTAAATAAAATCGAAGGAAAGAGTAGATAAATGTGCATAGCAAGGAGTCTGAGAATGATCATTTTATGTGTAACCATCATGTTGACAATGAAGATATATATGAGATTGCACTCAGTCTTTCATTCATGCTTAGCAACCGCTCAGTACTTTATCCATGCTAAGGCACGTTGTCACAGATCTAAAGGAGGGCTTTATGAAGTCAGTAACAAAGCATATAGTCAATGACCTATTTCCAATTAGACCTACACCTTTAAAAATGATATGTAGGGCCAGAGAGATGGTTTAGTGATTAAGAGCACTTACTGCTCTTGCAGGGGAACTGAATTTAATTTCTAAATACCAACAAAGAGGCTCACAATCATCTATAACTCCAGTTCTAATAGATCTGACACTTTATTTGGATCTCCAAAGGTTCCAGAAATGCACATAGTACACATACATAGGTTCAAGTAAAACATTGATATCTACAAAATAAATTAGACAATGGTATGCCACAGAATAGAATTCTGAAATCATGTTGAAAACATGAGTCACATATGTTTAAAAATTCTTCAAAGATACTGGATGTGGTGGTGCATGTCTTAGGGGGCGGTATTTCTTTTTATACTTACAGTTCAAATGTTATCTCCTTTCTCAGGTTTCTGTCCATAAATCCCCTCTCCCATTTTCCCCTCCCCCTTCTTCTATGAGGGTGTTTCCCTATCCATCCACCCACCCCACACACTGACATTCCCTTACACTGCTGTTTGGAGTCTTGGCAGGACCAAGGGCTTCTCCTCTCATTGGTGCCCAACAAGGCCATCCTCTGCGACACATGCAGCTGGAGCCATGGGTCTGTCCATGTGTACTCTTTGGATGGTGGTTTAGTTCCTGGGAGCACTGTTTGGCTGATATTGTTGTTCTTATGGGGTTGCAAACCCATTTAGCTACTTCAATCCTTTCTCTAACTCCTCCAATGGGGACCCTGTTCTTGGTTCAACAGTTGGCTGTGAGCATCTACCTCTGTACTTATCATGCTCTGGCAGAGCCTCTCAAGAGATAGCTATATCAGGCTCCTATCAGCACGTACTTCTTAACATCAGTAGTATTGTCTGGGTTTGGTGGCTGTATGTGTATGGGCTGGATCCCCAGGTGGGGCAGGATCTGGATGGTCTTTCTTTCAGTTTCCGCTCCAAACTTTGTCTCTATTAATATTTTGTTCCTCCTTCTAAGAAGAACTGAAGCATCTGCACCTTGGTTGTCCTTCTTCTTGAGCTTCATGTGGTTTGTGGATTGTATCATTAGGTAATTCGAGCTCTTGGGCTAATATCCACTTATCAGTAAGTGCATACATGTGTGGTTTTTTTTGTTTTGTTTTGTTGTTTTTCTGTTATTGGGTTACCTCACTCAGGATGATATTTTCTAGTTCCATCCATTTGCCTATGAATTTCATAAAGTCATTTTTTTTAATAGCTGGAGTACCATTGCGTAAATGAAACACATTTTCTGTATCCATTTCTCTGTTGTATGTCTTTAATCTAAGCAGTCAGACGGCGAAGACAAACAAATCTATCTGAGGTTAAGAATATCCTGAACTATATAATGAGTTCCAGGCCAGCCAGGGATAAAGAACGAGAACCTGTCTCAACCACCACCAACAGCAACAGGATGATGATGATGATGATGATGATGATGATGATGATGATGATGATGAAGAACTACACTAACCAACATCAGGTTTCAAAGCATCAAAATGAAAATTTAAACACAGCCAAAATGATTTGTAATCATCATTTTTGCTATTTCTTGCTATAATATTTTTACTTCTTACAGTTATATAAAAAGTTTCATGAGTTATCATGCCCTTTGAATGTGTCCATCATCTAAAACTCAGAATTGGTAGCCTAATAATGCAAAAGATAGAATAGGCTTGATATATTCCCTCTTTATTTTCATTATGCAGAGCTTCCAAGGAAATGAAAAGTTGAGAAATAAGTTTTCATAGTTATTCAGTGAGCCAATGTAAATATAGTTACTAAGATACTTTACACATGAGAAATCACAGGGAGAGAGAGCAACTAAGAACATATCCATATCACTAGGGGGCAGACCCAAATCACCCCATGTCATTCCAGAGACTACCCTAGGCCCTTCACCTGCACCACAATTATATTTCAAGAGAGCATTCACCTTAGACTTCATTACCCCACAATTTTCTGTCTGTTACATGCAGTAGATGACTACATTAATCTTCAATTTTTAGATTTTCAGTATCTAGAGTTTATAAAAGAAGAATTTGCAAATAAGTTTTTATCATCATTAACAATACCACTGCTAAAGGGCATGTGTAAAGTTTTATGATGGTTTAGCACATTAATATTTTACAATCAGGCTTTAACAGGCTTTTATCTTTTTTTTACACAAGATTAATATCCTGCTTGAATTAGTTTTATTTCATGCATTTTCAATTTCCACTAAGCTGATTTTTTTTTTGCACTGGAATTTCAGATTTTTCTTACAACATTTTTCTTTCTCATTTGTAGGGTTTAATATATTTTATCCACCTTAAATTGTTTTATTTTACAGTAATGGAAAGATTTTTCCTGTCTTGCTACCGTTTACAGTGCTGTTCCATTAGTTAAATCACATAGTTAGTTTTTCCTTTTGTGCAACATTTATAGTTTTGCTTTCTTTGAAGACTGTGAAAGTGCTACCATGCCCATCAGAACGAAGTAAAAATGCAGATTTAGATAACAATCTACTAATCTGATAAATAGAGGTGATCAAATAAGGCAATTCAGGATCACATTTTTACTTCAAGGGTGGGGGAGTTAGATTTTTATCAAAATAATGCTAAAAGTAATACATCATATTTGATTGATGTCATCTTTAAATACTCAGAAGTATTGTAAAGAACTCAGAAATAAATTGTGTGTTGATATGATTGTTTTTTGTTCTAAGAATACTTCTTGGGCTAATATGACTTTTATTTAATTAGCTGAGTATAGACAATTTCACAGTTGGGTTTTTGGGCAAGCTAGCAAAGGTTGGACACCAAATTATAGCAAAAGGCCATCATATGCAAACAGCAAAGAAGTCATGAAGACATAGATTGAAATTTGACCTTGTACAAAAGAGTCAACTAATATGTTACTGTCTATAATTTCTCTAACATTTATACTCTGTGCTGTTATCCAAAGCAGTCTCTAGTGAACTATATTTCTCCATCAGACTTGTCACCACAAGCTGAGTATTCCCTTGCCCACTGCTATGTGGCTAGAGAGAAAACTCAGTTGATATGCAGAAATATAGTTTTAATAGTTGAGAATGATTCCACATTCTCACCCTAAGTGTTGTTAGGAGAGCTCAGTGTTTCCTTGCATACTAACTACTTTGCTCATAAGCAAGATGGTGGAGGCGAGGAACAATTAATGTGATGTGGATTGAGAGAAAGCACTGTGGGGAGTTTTGAATTATGTTGAGGCAGATAAGGCAACTAACGCGCTCAAGTGCCAATTCAATTACTATTTGCCACTCTCTGTTGTACCTCATATTTAATTATTTCAATAAAACAGTATGAGTGATCTTTATCATCTCCATTCAATTCCTCCATGCTTTCCTTCCTTCCCTGGACACATTTCTTCTACTGTATTTTCAGCTGTCTTATTATATAGTTTTAGAAAATGGAGTCGACAGCCACAGAGCTGATAATAGTAGTAGATGTTTTCTCTATAATTTTAGCAAACATTGTTTATAAATGTAACAATTTACCCAAGCAAAGAAGTCTTCTGTTCAGAGTGATGAGTCTGTTTTAAAGGTCAGCCTTTGCTAAGGTGTGGTTTCTCCATGCCTCTCTCTGCATCTGCATGTGCCTGTGTGTGTGTGTGTGTGTGTGTGTGCGCACGCGTGTGTCCTGTAACAACTTTGCTTATATTTTTTGAATGTCTGTTTCCATACTTCCTACAAATACCACAGGCACAGAAGTTAATGATTCTTTATGCAATAACTGAGTGTAGTATACAAGGAGGAAATATGTCAGTAAGGACATCTTCCTCTACATCAATCGCCAAGCAGAGGACAATGAGGCAGGTGCATGCTTATTTAACTATATAGACATGTAAGTAGAGATAATATTCATGCTTATTTAAATATATAGACATGTAAGTAGAGATAACATACGTGTCATCTCTACTTCTATGTCTTCACATGTGTAGGGGTGCACAAATGAATTTGGCGGTCTGATTAATGTCAGATGTCTTTCTCATTTCTTGTTGAATAAGGAACTCATCATGTTGAATAGTCAGGTAAGTCTGTTCTGAGGACTTTCTGCATCCCTCTGGAGTTTCTGGATTCCAAGTGGGCCTCCATACCTGTGCTGCTGTTATTTGGGGCTCCCATAAATGAACTCCACTTGTCACACTTATCCAGGCACTATTTTACCAGTACATCCATCTCCCCAGACTTCTGCCCATGTTTTTTATTTATCTGCATTCTTGAAATTCTAGGCTAGTATAATATTTGCAATTATTCCTTCTACCACATATCAAGAAAATAGAGAAGTTTTGAGCAGGGGCTCAAGATACTAAAGTCAGCAAAATCTGCCATATTTTCACCTTTTCCTTTCTCTCTTTTCATTCTGTTACTGAGAAAGTGTCTTATTCTATATTCCAGGCTGATTCCAAACTTACTATGTTATGCAGACTGGCCTTGAACTCGTAGCAATCCTCCCGTTTCTGTCTTCCTACTCCCTACTTCCTAAAATTACAGGCACGGGTGACCATGTTTAGCTCACCCTTTCCCTTAAATGAAAAATGATGAAGATCTTTTTGTAAAAGAGATCCCAAACATTTCTTTACCCAAACCCAATGCTTCTGTTAAGGTACTGCAAATAAGGACCATCATTTTCAGCTGTGGGACAAGTGGACTGTGCCTGGAAACTTGGTAAGGTCGAGTGGATTCAGCACCCTAAGCTCCTCCACATGCACATAAGGCACCCTTAACAGTTCAGATCAAGCCAATAGAAACATCTGCTTTTGGACCCTCAACACATCCCAAAATGTATATAAGACCCTGCCCACAAGGAATAAAGGCTCAAGAATTATGTCATCAAGTATTGTCTGGGAGCACATGCCATATAAGAACTGTAACACTTTTGGAGAGGAGAGCTCTCTCCCAAAGCTTTTACAGCCGGAAGCTGCTCGAGCCTATGGGGGTCTTGGCTCCTAGCTGCTGCTCCTGCCCGCCACAGAAGAGACCCAGCATCTTGCCTAGTTCTGACTTCTCTGCATAGTATCTAGCTGACCCGGAGCAGCAGTGGTCTGAGAAGACTGATTCCCCCTCCTCTTTGGAAAACACAATTCATGGGTGACTCTGTCTAGGCCAGAGTTCTGCCAATCTCCCCAGATAGTTTATAGTACACAGATTGGAATTCAGCCATTCTTTTTTATTTTTATTTTTAATTTCTTATTAGAGGGGACTCTGAGAAATGTAGAAAGAAATTATATGAACATTGAAAAATTCTTCCAATTTAATCATCCCTTGTTATAGGCAAACATGAGAATGAAGACACCCATAATAATATTTTTTAAAGAGATGCATACTCGCATGCTCTCCCTGAATAACAGCTATTCATAAGTCCTTATATCGCAGCTCACACCCTTTGTTTCTTCGTGAATGCCCTTCACCTTTGAAAGGTTTCATTAGGAATGGAAACTCAGAGTGGTTCTCTTTCTGCCTTATTACATTAGATCAGATGCTGAACAATGTGCCATTAAAAACCTCTCAAAGGTGAGGGGCATCCAAGAAGAAACAAAGGATGTGAGCTGAGACATCTGAGTGTAATTCTCACCCCTTATCAAAGAAACCCTCTTTTCAGGAGCTGATATCATTACAGAAATCTACAAGTGAAAATAGAGAGGACAAGTTACTATAGGGTACCTAGTCCCAACTGATATCTACCACACAACTGGTAGCATACCAGAAGGTGGTATGAGAAGATCCGAAAAGCCAGAAGACCAAGAAATGTGTTGCAAGATAATGTCTTGTGACATTATATGACAAGGAAGCTACACCCAAGAAGCTACACTATGGCTTCCTTGACAAGACTTGAACAGGAAAGATACCAGTTGACACCTAAGAATGGGAAAAACCTCATAGATCTCATCCTTAGATTAAAATATACAGGAAATTAACAACAGCTGAGAAAGAGAGAGAGAATTCATCTTCCTAGTGATAAATTATAAATGCAACACTGAAGGAATTAAACAGGCTATGTTCATATGTTGAGTGGTTTATATGTATGAAACAAACATGATTAATGAAGAGGAGACAGTGAATTTAGTTGGGGGGGAGTAAATGTGGGAAGAGTAGGAAGGAAGACAGAAAGGGAGAAGTGACACAATTATATGTTATTAAAATAAATAAATGGAAATGTCTAGACTCCTCAGATAAAGGAACAGAAACCAATTTTAAGAATTTAGAGTTTTGTGTTCAGATTTTTCCAAATCTTTGGAATGACATAATTATATCATAGCCTTCCATGTTTATGACTGAGAACATGGTTGAGCTGTTGTTCTGTGTCGATGACTATTGTATTTGGCATCTGCTGGCCTGCACTTGCTACTTCTTCATTTAGAGTCTCCAACCCTGAGCCATGATCTTTGCTAAGGTGCCTGCTGAAAATGATGCTTCAGGGGCTGGATAGTTACATTTCTGTGTTGCATTAATTCTGCCCCCTGAACTCAGTCTTAAACAGGATTGTTCTAAGACACTTTCCGCACATCTATAGACATTTTTCTATAACTAAATTGTGACTAATTTAAATACTGGCTTTTTTAAAATTGCAGTCCCTTGCACACCGAGCTGAGTTAAATGAGTAAATTAATAAAAACAAAATTGAAGACCTCCTACATTTTAATAAGCATTTCCCCAAATCCCCCAACTGCAGAGGCATATAGAAGAATCTTGTCCAACTTAATTCAGATTTCATTACCAAGAGGCTTTTAAAGATAATTTGGCTTAAGATTTCTCAGCCACTACTAGATTACTATCAAAAGGTATCTGACAATATTACTAAAAAGAAAACAGTGCATCCTCATTTGTAAAAGGAGAAACTTTATGAAAATCAGAAGATGCATCTCTCCCCAGGGATGGCAGCCCACTGATTAGATGGGAGATTTCTTAAAATATATTTCGGTAACAAGCCACTAAAGCTGTCTTGAATGACTGATAAAGGAATGAAAGTTTTAAGATCCTTTGCGAGCATCAGTCCTGCATTTTAGAGTGTCCCACTTTTATTGTACTGATTAATCACATGCTCAAAGGAAGTTGGCAGAAGCTATCAAAAGCCAACCAACACAATCTGAATGCCAACCTCACAGAATGATCAGTGTCTAAGGGGGAGTGTCATAAAAATGGCCAAAATGGACCATTTTAATGCCCCCTGAAAGAATTATGCATTTTCCTTCTCTTCTTTTAGCACCTTAGAACAATGGCCAGGGCACAGAGTTCCCACAATGCAGCAGAGAGAGGTAGGAGTTCTCTAGTCCAGCCTTGCCACTGTGGTTCTCATTTGATAGAGGAATAAAGCTAGCAGGGAGAGAGAACTAGGCCTTACTATCATTTCTGCTTGCAATTTGGTGGGACACTTATAAGGAACAAGCTCTTCTCAAACGAAGACCCCTTAACTTTTTAGTTTGTTTGTTTTAGAGTCATTGTGAGGAGAGAAAAAGCCATCAATCCAAACTAAATGCTTTCTTTAAATATCTAAGATAATCTTTGAGCAATAGAGGGTTCTATTAATCACTAATGAACTCCTAAATGGCACCTTCAGCTGAAATAATGATAGGTAAAATTACACGGTGACACACTGAGTGACAAAAACATCCCCCTTACCTAGTTTCACAGTGTGTTATTGAATTGCAAGGCACTGCTTTAAAGGAATAAAATAAATAGCTAATGGCCCTTAGAGAATCAACTCCACTTTACTATATGTCTATTTCTGTATATGACATACATACACATACACATATACATTTTTTGCATAATTTTGACAGTTATTTACAGTCCTTCAAGTCACAAACATTCACTTTCTTACCTGTCAATTCTCAATGAAGAGAACCATTTACTTTTCTGCAATTAGGACAGTGGTACTTATAAAACTTGAACGATATATAATTACAGTAAACTAAAGAAAACAGTTGACCCTGAAACAGCAGTATTATTTTCAGAAGCCTTCAAGTCTCCTACTTGCTTGGAATTGGAAACTATACTAACTTAAAATGGAGTTTTCCAATATGATTTCTGTACCATACATACAAACTGATTTCACAAGTATGTGTACTCACCTGGTGTTTTTGTAAAGAGTGTTGCTCATTTTGCAAAGAGTGTTTGCAAAAAGACTCTAAGTTGCCTCTGTGTGGCTTGAGTACCTGACCCAGATTGTGGTGTACTTAGCGTTTACCCAAGGCAACCGGATGAGGAGTGTCTCGCATTTGGTGATTATGATATCTTTCAAGGAATGGCTCGTTCTTTTTATGGTTTCCAACTTTCCTAATTTCCACTGCCTTGCATTTGTTATTTGGTCATACCTAGTCTTCCTGACTCCTTTGTTCTGAATTAGCTAAAGCGATGACTTGTACTGGCCTCATATAAACAAAAATAACTTTGATTTGATAAAGTCAAGAAGCCAAGGAGCAGGCTCAGGTAGTGAGTGACCTCAGGGAAGAATGTCTCTGCATTTCAATGAGGAAAGTTCTAGGCTGCAGAAGGAAGATGGGTAGGGGGAAGTCTATGTATTGCATAGATTAAGAAAAGCTCATTGTGGATATTTGACTTTGGTGACCTTTTATTTACCTTTCACGATTTCCTCCTGCTCTGCCTTGTAAAATCCTTTTTGAAATAAAGATTTATCTATTTTATATATCTGACTACACGGTAGCTGCCTTCAGACACACCAGAAGAGGAATCAGATCCTATTACAGATGGTTGTGAGCCACCAGGGGGTTGCTGGGAATTAAACTCAGAACCTCTGGAAGAGCAGTCAGTGCTCTTAACTGCTGAGCCATCTCTCTCTAGACTTTTTTTTTTTGAAGTCCTACTGTTTATTTTAACATAAATTTTAGTACTTAAAAGAGCTGAAGCAGAAGGCTGCGAAGTCATCACCTGTGAACTCTTTGGGCTACTTATTTCTCCTTTCATTCCTACCTTCTTTTTTACTTTTTAGCAACACCATTTTACATAATTATTTCTGAAAGTACAGTGTTTTAGTATAGCAGTGACTGCTGCCTTGGGAGATTAAAATCTTCCCAGACAGGATTTTTTTGAAACCCCATCCCATTGAAAAGAGGAGCTCAGTGAAAGGAGTAAACAGTCTGATGGTGAAAGCATTGGTTTCTCGGGCAGATCTGTCTCTGATGGAGTTTACAAACAACTATGCAAGTCAATCTTTGGGTGGGGTAGCTCAAAATTGTTCAGCAAGGTATATTCCCACAGGTGACCCTGCCCATGGTTCCTTATATATAACCCGAAGTCTTAGTATCCTTGAAACGGCTGAGTAACTGCGGAGAAGAAATTGCATCTGAGAGAGCTATGGTGAAGTTTGCCGGAGTCTTGGGGTTCCTTCCTATCTTTGACTTTTGCTACTCTTTTACCAATGAAATTTTCTGCTGTTTCTTCTTATTTTTTTCCCTTTCACCTTCTTGATGGCTCTTATACCTCTAGACAGAATTTTGCTCTGCCTATTGGTAAGTTATTAAGTTTTTTCTTTAATGTTTTAGAAAAATCCACTATTTGTTAGGCATAATTAAGTATCAATATTGCAGACATAATAAGGAAAAATAAATAAAATCTTGTTCTGATGTATTTTTTATTATAATGAAATAGGGTAGACAGACAGAAATATATCGATATGTTGAGTTTATGACTAGAGATTTTATAATTTTAAAAATTGTCATTTTCACTTGAATACCTCTAATAGAATTCTTGTCATCTATGTTCTTGGGCTTATTTATTATGGTTACTGAGAAATCTGAACTTGATAAACATGGAATCTAGATTTCCTATGTTTTTGCTTCTATTATTGCTTTCGTTTTTATATGTGTAATCCTTTCTTTATTTTGGTAATATCTTTTGGTATTCATTGTAACTTTTAACTAAATGACCATCAGGGCAATATGTAACCATTTTATTCTATACTGAAGATTTTATTGTTATCAGCAAGCATGATGGATATGTGTGAAAGAGATCTACATGCTACGACTAAAGATCTGCTAAAAATGGATTGTATCCTAGGTATTCTACAATTTTTAGGCTAATATCCACTTAATGAGTATATACCATGCTTGTCATTTTGGATCTGAGTTAACTCACTCAGGATGATTTTTTTCTAGTTCCATCCATTTACATGCAAAATTAATGATATTCTCATTCTTAATAGCTGAATAGTATTCCACTGTGTAAATGAATCACATTTTTAATATCCATTCTTCCTTTGTGGGATGCTTCAGGCTATTAGGCTGCTGTGAACATAGTGGAGCCCATACCCTTATGGTATGCTGGAGCATCTTTTGGGAATATGCCCAAGAGGGGTATAGTTAGTATAACAAAATGAATGGAAATATGCAACCTTGGGGAGTAGGAGGTGAGTGCACCCTCTAGAAAGTACCAGAGACCTAGGAAGTGTGAGACTCTCAGCAATCAAAGGGAAAGACTGTAGATGAAGTGCCCAACAATAGCAAAGGGGACTCATGGAGTCCACCTCCAATAGAAAGACAAGGAATCAAGTGGATGGGTATGGGCTGCCATCCCACAGTCAAAAATTCTGACCCAGAATCATGCCTGTCTAAAAGAACTGCAGAGACAAAATGGAGAAAAGACTGGGGGAAAGGAATTCCAGTAACTGGCCCAACTTAGGATCCATCTCAAAGGGCGGTTCCAAGGCCGAACACTGCTACTAATGATATGGTGTACTGAGAAACAGTAGCCTTGCCTGGCTGTCCTCTGAGGAGCCCAATAAACACCTGACTGACACAGATGCTGATACTTACATCCAACTGTTGGACTCAAGTTGGGCACTCCTGTGGTTGATTAAGGAAAGGCTGGATGAAGCTGAGGAAGAGGGCAATCCCATAGGAAGACCAGCAGTCTCAATTAACCTGGACCCCTGAGATCTCTCAGCCACTGAGCCACCAACTTGGTAGAACATTCTCTTGGAGATGGAGATAAGGGTGGTTGGTGGCAGTGGGGAGGTTGGAGGAACGGGATAAGGGACTCTAGGAAGGTAAACAGGGAAGGGGGCAATCACTACACTGTAAAAAAAATTAAAGTAATGTTTAAAAAATAGCTGCTAAAATTGATGTTTCAATTATGTATTCTGGTAAACTCCCTGAGATATTTATTCATTCTATTGGTCTGTCTCTTTGTCTCTGTCTCTCTTTCTGTTTTTCCCCCCAAAGCAACTAATACTGTAATGAGAAGTTTGACCTGCTTTCACAGTGTCTTTCTGTTCTCTCTCATGCTTAGGAGCCTGAAGGTCAACATTTTTTTTACCTCTCCAGAGGCCAGCAATTATAAATACAAAACAAACAAACAAACAAACAAACAAACCAACAAACAAAAAACAGGTCTAAACAGCTCTTCCAGGAATTCTTCAAGATCTTGGACCTCTTGTCTTTGCTAGTTTTGTGCTTTTCCTCTCAACTTCCATTTCATCATCACATGATCCTGGTAGCTTTATCCTGTTTTCTGGCCAATGTTTAGAGCTACTCCACAAATGCCCATCACAAATAAAGGCTGTCACAGTGAGAGACAGATATGAGGGGCTGGTTTCTACACCACTGGGATAAGAATGCAAAGCATCCACACTAGGAAGCAGACCTTTAAGTCAGCTTCACCTAAGGACTGCAGTTGATTTTGGTGTCTGGGTTTCTAGAGAAACAAAATAGGACATTTAGTTCTTAATACTTCAGATGATTTCACAACTTTTGAAAAATGACTGTACATAAGCAATTTAGTTAATATAGAGATTTCAAACACTGAAATATGCCTTTCTTTGTTTTTTTTCCTGACAGTAATGCATAAATAACAGAATCATGTAGAAGATTTCCACAGTGTCCTGGTATTGATGCATTTTAGCTGAATTTAACTTGAGATTGAAATTCACTTCTTCCCTGGTACATAAATTTGTACATATTTTTCTGCTTCTGTTTCCAGTTGCCAGTAGTCATTGCATTTAGTGGTGCTTTTCTGTTTCAGTAGCCAGAAAGAAAATAGTCTGAGCTATAGGGTAGCTCTTAGTCTCTCTGGCTGATGATCCTACTAGCTGATGATCCCACTTAGACTGACACCTAACTAAGAATATGCTTTCAGTGCCTTCTAAATGCAAAATCATTGTTTCTAGAAAAAACCATACTGGGACTAAAATTCTGGCATTTAATAGCATATTTTGACTATGATTTATATTTTATTCAGAAAATGTCTATGTAGGCAGAAAAATATATTACAATATTTGAATTTTAAAGTTTAAATTTATAATTTCTATTAATTCACATTGTTTTTCTAATATAAGTCACTGGTTGATAAGGCAATATAATCCCCAATATCAAGTTTAGCATTAAGAAAGAAAGTAGATTTGTTTTTCAAATTAAAATACTAAAATTCAATGTTGCAAATATTGGATGTTTTAAAAATAGTATTAAAATGAGTTAAACACATCACTATAGATTTATGATAATATATTCCTGTAAATTTTCTAGGTATAACTAAGATCTTCCTGACATTACAAAGTCGGGAGTGGAGAGAAGATAATTTCTGCAGTTTGTCAATATTTTCTGTAAGAAGTCAAAGAGTTTTTCATATCGTATTTTCAGTATGTTGTAAAGCACATAGTATTTCTTTCTTTTTTTTTTATTAACTTGAGTATTTCTTATATACATTTCGAGTGTTATTCCCTTTCCCGGTTTCCAGGCAATCATCCCCCTCCCCCCTCCCCCCTCCCCTTCTTTATGGGTGTTCCCCTCCCCATTCTCCCCCCCTTGCCACCCTCCCCCCAACAATCTAGTTCACTGGGGGAGTATTTCAAAGGCAGCATAAGAAGGCAACTATGGATAGTATAGAAGTAATTAGTATCTTGTTTTCCAGCAAAACTTTATTGACACCACAACCTGTGATTCTGGACCTGCTGGCCGGTTTCTCAATTCTTGCTTTAGATGCAAACATTTTCTTTTGAGTTGATATTTATGTGAGTCATATCTTTTTTATAACTAAAATAGTTCTTGAAAATCATTTATTCTCATAGAACACTGTAGTTATACTTACTTTTAAAAACATCCAACTTTCTTTAGATTTATATCTTTAGTTGTAAATTCTAATGTAGAATTATTTGTAGAATGTTTTGGACATATGTGTATAGGGATGTGTGTGTGTGTGTGTGTGTGTGTGTGTGTGTGTGTGTGTGTGTGTTTTTGTAACCTGCTGCCCTAATTGAGGATGAATGTAGACTTGTGGTCTGTAGCCTCCAAATCTCAAAGACTTACATGAAACACCATGACTGGCTTATGAAATGCTGAGAATCAAATCCAAGTGAGCTTCACCTCCCACTCACTATACTTGTTTTTAATACATTCAGATTCAGCAAAAATTTATGGGCTAAGAAAAGACTTCTTTCTCCTCCACTACCTCCTTCATCTTGGTAATAAAACTATATAGAAACAGACTTATACAAACTATACAAACCTATGTTAATGTGTCTGTTTACAAACTTCTAGTGAATAATTGATCTTGATTTTAAGATGTTTAAGATGTTTTCATTCTCCAAGAGATGACTTGAACATATATGAAAGAAGGAGCTAGTTGATCACTGAGAATCTGTGACTGGTTTTAAGAATAGCTGCTGAGAAACAACTGTCAGGACAAAAGCTGTACTACCCTAGTCCCTGAAGGTGACAAGTTTTCATTGCTGTTTGCCAGTTCTAGGAAAGAACATTAAAAGCGATGATACATTTTTCTCCCACAGTTCTTTAATCAGTAAGACTTGACACACTAACTTGTCAAATAAAATTTTCTTGATTAAGAAACAATGTTATTAGTTTTTAGAAATGTAATTTTAAGAAAAAAACATAAGAAGTTTTCAGGATAAATGCTCTCATCTGTGGTTTTTGTTTGTTTAAAAAAGAAAAATAAAAAAACCACAAATATACACTCAAATGCAAACCCATCTGTATGTGCATTTACACATGCAAAATAAGAAATAAATTTCTGTTAGGTTCAGACAACCTGTAGATTGAGTCAAAGTCTACTTTTTGGAACTCTAAATATTATGCAAAGTAACAGTGATACAAATTCTTGATGTTTCTGGTGATATATTAGTATTTTCTTTGCATTTAAAACAAATAGTGGTTAGTATTTACATATGAGATGATATCTCATAGACTTGGAAATAAAGATTATGATGGAACTAAGCAAATTCCTACAAAATCACACTGTGCAACAGGTTTCAGGTGAGAGGTTTATCAAAAAGAAGGGATACAAAGCCTGCCTCTGGGTGGAGGAAATGAAGGGGTGGGAAAAGAAAAAAAAACACAGCTTTTTATTGGGGCCATGCCATATGTGCAGGAAGACAGGCAACAGGAACTATAATGGGGACATGTCACCTCTGGGCAGCTAGTGATGTCATTGCCAGGTCCCTCGGGGCGGACCATGAAATTGTCTGATTGCTAACATTGTTGTGGGGTCCCTTTGGGCTGGCTATGGAGGTGCCTGATTGCTAACACATTACCATACCAGTCTCACAATGTTTGCTCTCATATGTAATTCCTCTGTATTATGAAATGATGCAGAGTAAAGAAGAATAGACTTCATGTAGTAATGAGTTTTATATTCATGAACCTGTGCATTCATATACATATACATGTACAAATGTGCGTGTGTGTCTGTGTGTTATTTTGTTCAAGTCATTATGTAAATATATGGAAACTATTGAATGAAAGAACACTATTTCCATATAAGTAAGTCTTGTATAATGAGAGACTTGAAGTGTTTCCAAATCTTTTTTTTTCATTGAACAGGATGAGCTATTTTCACAATTCAATTGTAGAAATCCATTTACCTATGTTCACTATTAATAATCTGTAAAATCCAACTTAAAAAATTTAGCTCATGCATGTGAATACATCATATATAAGTTTGGTGTCTATGTTGCATACCCTGAAAATAACTCATTCTACTTTTTGCTCTACAAATTAGTTTTTTTAGAAAAGAAATTCCCTTCCTTACAACAGAAAAACCTCTGAGGTAACAGCACAGCAAAAGAAGAGGATTATATTTCTCTCTGAATTATGGGGCTTCTTCCATGATTATATATGACAACAGTTGATGATTCAAGGAACATTTATAATTTCACGATTTTCTTTTGACTAGAGTAGCTGGTTTTGCTGTTCTTTGCCTTTTTAGGAGTGATGTTTGCAATGCAGATGACCAGTGCTGTCAAAATTTAAAATGAAAAAACCAGAGTAGCTATATTTGATCTTCGGAATGGAGACAAAGAAATAAAGGCAGGACAGAGGGAAAGGTAAGAACTAAATTCTGCAAGCTGCCCCCATGGAAGCTTCCAAGTCCATGAGCAATCTTTTAATTACATCTGCTTTTGTTTGAATCACTTACTGGGGAAATGGGGATGGATTACTTTGTCTTCCTATTAAACTTTTCTTATTTTGACATTATGAATTCCGTATATACCCTAAGTAGTTAAAATCAAAGAGGCCTTTTAAATAATTAGGACGCCTTACTAATCTGAGTGTAGACAAATATTCACAATTCTAAAGTGGTGAGATACTGTATTGATAATAAAGACTGGAAAATTGCTAATATTTTATAGAAGATGATTGTGCTCAAAATAATATTTTATGAAAAATTTAAAAGTCATTTTTGAGCAAAAAGAAAAGAAGATTAAAAAATGTGATTTACCACCATGCGCTAAAACAAACTCCAAATAGATCAAAAACTTCAAATTAAGGCCAGGTACACTGAATCTAATAAAAGAGACATGCAGAATAGGCTTGACTTATTTGCACAAGAACACAACTGTGATCCCAGGCTACTATATCCAGCAAAACCCTCAATTACCATAGATGGAGAAAGCAAGATATTCCATGACAAAACCAAATTGACACAATATCTTTCCACAAATCCAACCCTCAAAAGGATAATAGATGGGAAACTTCAACACAAGGAAGGAAACTACATCCTAGAAAGAGAAAGCAATCATCTTCCAACAAACCCAAAAGAAGATAGCCATATAAACATAATTCCACCTCTAGTAACAAAAGTAACAGAAAAAAAGCCACTATTTCTTAATATCTCTTAAAATTAATTGACTCAATTCCCCAATACAAAGACATAGACTAACAGACTGGATATTCAAATAGGATACAGTATTTTGCTGCATACAAAAAGCACACCCCAGTGACAAAGACAGAAAATACCTAGAGTAAAAGGCAGGAAAAAATTTTCCAAGAAAGTGGTTTCAAGAAACAAGCTGGAGTAGCCATTCTAATATTGAATAAAATCAACTTTCAACAAAAAGTTATAAAAAAAAACAGAAAAGAAAGGAAACTTTATACTCATCAAAAGAAAAATCTACCAAGATGAACTCTCAATTCTAAATAGCAATGCTTCAAATTAAAGGGCATGCACATAAAAGAAACTTTACTAAACTAAGCTTACATTGCACCACACACAATAATAGTGGGAGACTTCAACACACCACTCTCATCAATGGACAGATCATGGAAACAGAAACTAAGCAGAGACACAGTGAAACTAACAGAAGTTATGAACCAAATGGACTTAACAGAAATCTATAGAACATTTCATCCTGAAACAAAAGAATATACATTCTTCTCAGCATCTTGTGGTATCTTCTTCACAATTGATCATATAATTGGTCACAAAACAGGCCTCAGTAGATATAACAGGATTGAAATAAGCTCATCTTCAATAACAACAAAAAACAACAGAAAGCCCATATATATATATGGAAGCTGTACAATGTTCTATTCAATGATAAATTGGTCAAGGCAGAAATAAAGAAAGAAATAGAAGACTTTTTAGAATTGAATGAAAATGAATACACAACATACCCAAACTTGGGACACAATAAAAGCAGTGTCAAGAGGAAAACTCATAGCTCTGAGTGCCTCCAAAATGAAACAGGAAAGAAAATACATTAGCAACTTGATAGCCTATCTAAAAGCTCTAAAATATAAGCAAATACACCAAAGCAGAGTAGAAGGCAGGAAATAATCAAACTCAGGGCTGAAATCAACCAAGTAGAATGAAAAGGGACTATACAAAGAATCGACAAAACCAGGAGCTGGTTCTTTGAAAAAAATCAAGAAGATAGATAATCCTTTAGCCTGACTAACCAGAGGGCACAGATAGTGTATCCAAATTAACAAAATCAGAAATGAAAAGGGATATTTAACAACAGAATCTGAAGAAATACAAAAAAATCATTAGATCCTACTACAAAAGCCTTTATTCAAGAAAAAAAAAACTGGAAAAATTGGAGGAAATGGACAATTTTCTAGACAGATACCAGGTACCAAAGTTAAATCGGGCTAACATAAATTATTCAAACAGTCCCGTAATCCCTAAAGAAATAGAAGCAGACATTGAAAGTCTCCCAACCAAAAAAGCCCAGCGCCAGATGGGTTTAGTGCAAAATTCTATCAGACCTTCAAAGAAGACCTAATAACAATACTCTTCAAACTATTCCACAAAATAAAATCAGAAGGAACACCACCCAATTCATTCTTTGAAGCCACAATTATACTTATACCTAAACCACACAAAGAACCTACATATAAAGAGAATTTCAGACCAAATTCCCTCATGAATATCAATGCAAAAATACCCAATAAAATTCTCACAAAAATGAATCCAAGAACATATCAAAATGATCACTCACCATGATCAAGTAAGCTTTATTCCAGGGATAAAACACATTCTTATTTCATTTCATTAGATTCTGAGAAAGAATTTGACAAAATTCAATACCCCTTTATTGTAAAAGTCTTGAAAACATCAGGAATCAAAGCCCATACCTAAACATAGTAAAAGCAATATATAGCACATCAATAGCCAACATCAAACTAAATGGAGAGAAACTTAAAGAAATACCACTACAATCAGGGAATAGAAAAGGCTATCTACTCTCTACCTATTTGGTATAGTACTTAAAGTCCTAGCCAGAGCAATCAGACAAAAAAAGATGATCAAAGGAATACAAATTGGAAAGGAAGAAGTCGAAATATCACTATCTGCATATGATAAGATAGTATATGTAAGTGACCCCAAAAATTCCACCTGAGAACTTCTACAGCTGATAAACAGCTTCAGCAAAGTAGCTGGATATAAAATTAACTCAAACAAATCAGTCGCCTTCCTCTACTCAAAGGATAAACAGGTTGAGAAAGAAATGAAGAAGTCCTTTCACAATATCCACAAATAATATAAAGTACTTTGGTGTGACTCTAATCAAGCAAGGGAAAAGTCCCTATGACAAGAACTTCAAATTGGACATAGTACTACCTGAGGACCCAGCTATACCACTTCCGGCTATACACCCAAAAGATGCTTCAACATATAACAAGGACACATGCTCCACTATGTCCATAGCAGCCTTATTTGTTATAGCCAGAAGCTAGAAATAGCTCAGATGTCCTTCAACAGAAGATTGGATCCAGAAAATATGGTACATTTACACAGTGGAATACTACTCAGCTATTAAAAACAATGACTACATGAAATTCTTAGGCAGTGGATGGAGCTAGAAAATAGCATCCTGAGTGAGGTAACCCAGTCACAAAAGAACACACATTGTATGTACTAACTGATAAATGTATATTAGCCCAAAAGCTTGGAATTCTTAAGAAAAAAGTTCAGAAATCATATAAAGCCCAAGAAGAAGGGAGACTAAAATGTGGATGTTTCATTCCTTCTTAGAAGGGAGAAGAAAATACTCATGGGAGGAGATACAGGGACAAAGAGTAGAGGAGGGCCTAAAGAAAAGGTCCTCCAGAGACTACCCCATCTGTGGATCCATTCCATTTGCAGACACCAAACCCAGTCACTATTACTGATGCCAAGAAGTTCTTATTGACTGGAGTCAGATATGGGTGTCTCCTGAGAGGCTCTGCCAGAGCCCTACTGACACAGATGAGGATGGTTGCAGCTAACCATTGGACTGAACAAGGGGACTTCAATGGAGGAGTTAGAGAAGAGACTGAAGGAGCTGAAGGCATTTGCAACTCCATAAAAAGAACAATATCAACCAGATTTCAACCCTTACAGAGGTCCCTGGGTCGAAACCACCAACCAATGAATACACATGGAAGGACCCATGACTCCAGCCACATATGTAGCAGAGGATGGCATTGTCCAGCATCAATAGGAAGAAAATGTCTTGGTCCTGTGATGGTTTACCCAATCTAGGGTAATGACAAGGTGTTGAGGTTGGAGTGGATAAGTGGGAGTGGGAGCATCCTCATAGAAGCAGTGAAAGGGGGTAAGGGGTACGGGATAGGGGAGAAGGGGATAACATTTAAAATGTAAATACATAAAATATCAAGAAAAATAAAATTAAATAAAGAAAAGACTCTATGACAGATCCATAGTAGCCTAGACACTAAGAACAATAGTTCCTAAATGGAACTTCATCAAGTTCAAAAGTTTCTGTATGAAAAAATAGACAGCATCATTTAGGCAAATCAGCAACCTACAGTATAGAAGAGATCTTTATCAATTATACATCTGGTAGAGGGATAGTATCTATGTTATATAGATACTCAAAAAACAATGAAACATTAAGAAAATTAATAATACATTTTTGAAAAATAGGATGAGTACTAAGCCGAGAGATGTCAAAGGCGAAATAAAAATGGCTGAGAAATAAAAAAATGTTCAGCATCCTTATACACCAATAAGAATGGTTATGTTTGACAAAACAACTGACAGTTTGGGCTGATACGAATGTGAACAAAGGGGAACACTAATTCATTGGTAGCAGGAGTGCAAACTTATACTACCATTATGGAAATCAGTGTAGCATTTGCTCAACAACCTTAGAATATATCTACCTCAAGAATCAGCAATACCACTCTATATCCTACTATAGCTACTTGCTTATCTCCGCTCACTGCTACTTTTTTCATAATATACAGAAATTGCATACAACATAGATGTCTGTCAATGGATGAGTGGATAATGAAAACGTGGTATATTTAAACAATAGGCTATTTCACAGCTACTGAGAAATATGGAATATACAGGTAAATGGATGGGACTAAAAATTATATCTTATGTGAGGTAAACCTGCCCCAAAAGACAGTGTACATTTTTTTTATATAAATGCTAGGTTTTATATGGATATTTGTTTATGTATGCATGCTGGCCTTTTTTTTTTACATTTTTTTTAGATTTATTCTTTTTTATGTATTGTGAGTACACTGTCTTCAGACATATCAGAAGAGGGCATCAGATCCCATTACAGATGGTTGTGAGCCACCGTGTGGTTGTTGGAAATTGAACTCAGGACCTCTGGAAAAACAAGCAGTGCTCTTTTTTCCCCCCAAAGTCTCTTATGTGCTAATGTTTGTATGTCCCCAGGTAGGTTCTTTTTTTTTTTCAATTGAATATTTTTTATTTAAATTTCAAACGTTATTCCCTTTCCTGGTTTCCCATCCATAAACGCCCCTATCCCCTCCCCATCCCCCTTCTTCTATGAGAGTATTCATCCTCCCCAACTACCACCTCCCCATTCCTGGCTCCTGTCCCTGACATTCTCCTGCACTGGGGGGGTCCAGCCTTGGTAGGACCAAGGGCTTCTCCTCCTATTGGTGCCCAACAAAGCCATCCTCTGCTACATATACAGCTGAAGCCATGGGTCTCTCCATGTGTACTCTTTGGGTAGTGGTTTAGTCCCTGGGAGCTCTGGTAGGTTTGTATTGTTGTTCTTATGGGGATGCAAGCCCCTTCAGCTCCTTCAACTGGATGGAACTAGAAAATATCATCATGAGTGAAGTAACCCAATCATAAAAAAAAAACAAACAAACAAACAAAAAAAAAAACACTACACTCACTGATAAGTGGATATTAGCCCAAAAGCTCGAATCACCCAAGATACACTCTACAGACCACATGAACCTCAAGAAGAGGGATAGCTAAAGTGCGGATGCTTCACTTCTTTTTAAAAGGGGGAATAAAAATATCCATAGGATGAGATATGGAGACAAAATTTGGAGCAGAGACTGAAGGATTGGCCATTCAGAGCCTGCCCCACCTGAGGATCCAGCCCATATATATGTATGCAGCCACCAATCCTAAACAATATTGATGGAGCCAAGAAGTGCATGCTGACAGGAGCCCGATATAGCTGCCTCCTGAGAGGCTCAGCCAGAGCATGACAAATACAGAGGCAAATGCTAGCAGCAAACCATTGAACTGAGGGTCCCCATTAAAGGAGTTAGAGAAAGGATTGAAGGAGCAACCAGTGCTCTTAACCACTGAACCATCTCTCCAGCCCCTCATGCTAGCTTTCTAAGCTTTTCATATGTGTGCTACAATGCAAGTAAGCACAGAGGTTAGTTGACTCTTAAGTGACTAGTGCAGGGGAAGTTTTCCTAATGAAGGGGAAATACAATATATTGTTATGCGAAAACTAAGAAAGTAGAATAAGAGAATTAAACAGGGAGGGGGATGAAAGAGAATAAAATAGAAAAAGAAGAAAGAAGGGATTGTGGGAAGAATAATTAACACTAAAGGCCATTTGAAAAACCAAATGCAAGCTTCCTAATATATATACACATACGAAATGAATATAAGTGGAGTCACCAAATAATAAAGAAGATAAGGTCCTTAATTAGACATCCTATACAATCAAGTAAAAAGGTCCAGAGACAAGAAAAAGCTATATCTGAGTCAATTGCCAAAGGGCCCTATGGAAAAGCCTAGTGTCTTGGCTATTGATAACTCTCTACAACCTTTACATATTTCCTAGAACTTGGAGAAATTGAGCTGTTGCCTAACTAGAGGCTTCACCCCAACTGAATAGTATTCATGGCACTGGTAGGTTCTCCGAACAATACCAGAGAAAGAGAATCCAAACTTAGAAAGTTCCCTAATTAAATTCTCTCTTCCTTTCTGAAATGTAAATCTTCCTTTAGCCTCTTTCCGGTTTGATAATTCAAATATGTGCTTCTCAAATATCTTCAAGTCATTTTTTGAAGTGCAAAAATCAGTTTAGGATCATACCATCTCTAAAATGCCAGAACTCGTCTGAAATATGATAATCAGAAGCCTTAGAGACTTTACTCTAGTCACTGTGGGAAAAAAAAACCTATGGAGTAAGTGATCCATTCAGTAAGTACCAATTATTAAATTTCAATGATCTAATCCTACTACTCAACTTTCTTGGCCTCTTTTCTAGTACTTTGTCCCAGGTTATCGTTGGTTTTAAACTAGCCCTCCTTTTTTAGTTAAGTTGAGTTAAATCTTTCTTCCCTGTAGCATCAGTCTTTAATAAAATCTTTATTGCCTATTTGATTTTTCCAGTGCAAAGTTTCCTCAATGCAACTTCACCAGGCTCTCACCATGAATTCTGTTCAGTTCCCTGAGCATTGTAATATCTGTTAAAAGGACTGATTGGAGATATGCAGAGTACCCTGTAGAATAGTGCTTCTCAACCTCAAAGGGGTCAGTCATGACCCCTTTGGAGGTAGAATGACCCTTTAACGGGGGTCGCCAAAGACCATTGCAAAAGACGGATATTTATATTACAATTCATAAGTAGCAAAATCAAAAATAAATGTATGATTGGAGTAATCACAACACGAGGAACTGTATTAAATGGTCTCAGCATTAGGAAGATTGAGAACCACTGCTGCAGAAGATAGCATTTATTAAAGTATGTGCTGAAGTATTCTCAAGAGGTGAGGATGAACAATGGTCTATCTGTATTTCAAATAAGCTTTATAGTACTTCTAAGGTTTCTAGAATATAGAGCTTATCTCTGCACATGTTGTTAAGCCCATTTGGGTTACACTTTGGAAGACACAATGAATGGCACGCCCTTAATTCTGCTCTTTATCAGAAAACCTATACTAGATACTATCTTATGACCTTCAATGTCATTCAGAATGTCATTTGTCCATTATCCACCCTAGATGAAAGGAGAAATTAATTAATTAAGTGACTGCTAAATATTGGAAAAATAGTACAAAATTCTTTTATTTACTGTATATAATTTAAAGACTAACAGAACCATGAGCTATCAAGAGCACCAGTTCTTTTTGAGAAAACAAGTATTGAAAATACTATAAGAAAAAGTCACTGTCATAAAATAGATATGGCAACATCCTGCCACTGTGATGATTGAAGCAAATTCAAGTCAGAGTTTATACAGTGTGACCTTTTATCAAAAACAAGTAATTGGGTTCAGGTGATAAGAGCTGATTTTTATTCTTACATCTTCATTAGGTAGATACCATGTACTATTGTAATTTTCAAAGTTTGAGTGTCAAAAAATGAGTAAGAAAGTCAATCCCAGGATACATGCACCATTTATTGAGTTGAAACATGAAATAATAATAATAATAACAACAACAATAACAACAACACTATTAAGACATTTCAAGCCAATATCAAAATAGAGAGTGACTGAGTAGACATTGTAGATTGGACTGAGGCAGCCGGAAAGGACTTTGTGAGAAGTAATTTGGTTATGATCAAATGATCAGAAGTTTCAATTTTATGTTTTGTATTAATGTCAACCTTAGCTTTAGTTCAGAAAGAGAGGCAGAGAATTACAAGAAATGAGGACAATAGTGTCCCTAAAACTGTAGGCCTGGATAAGAGGCTCAGATTTTTTTTCAGTGTAACATGAAATCATTGTACGGATTTAAGAATAAGAGGGATACTGTCAGGTGTGTTTTTAAAAGGTCATTGACAGCTTTAGAGGGAAGAAATTTTAGCCATGCAAGATAGGAGACAAAATGTCTCTGTGGCCCTTTCAGTGAGAGACTGGGATGGATCTGATAAGGGTTTATTAAGGAAGAAATCTTTCTTTAAAAATGGCAGCTAGTCATTAGATTTGTGTGAGACAAGGTAGGTATGGGTTCAGTCGAAGCAAGAACAGCTGCTCTGTTAGGTACCTGAGTGTGAGGGATACAGGCTAGGAATGGGAGCATTATTACTATTCTTCTCAGTGGAAAGGCATTGTGTGAAATTCAGAAAAAAAGAATGCATATGAAGGAGAAGGGCACCTTACTTCAGAAGCAAACTTTATTAGGGAAAAGAACAATAGTGAAGGACAGACATTCCATAAATGTAAACGGTAAGTGGGCAAGGCCCTGCTTTTTACTTCCCCTTCTTCCAATGGATAAAGCCTAGCAAACAGTAATTAGAGCCACAGGAGCTGCCATCTTTCTTCTGAACTTATAGATCAATGACAATGTCTACTGCATGTGTCAGCTGCTAGCACACCCTCTCCAGACTTCAGAGGGACTGAAATGATAGAGGTAGCAAGGTCAAAGCAAATAATAAAACAATTTTAATAATCAAAATCTATATTTATATATAATTTTAGATATAAAATATTTTATATACAGATAGAATAATCAAAATGATGATTATTTTCCTTTCTGAGCAGAAACATTCTGGCCAAGAGATCTATGAAACTTTGCAGGTATTTTAGAATGTGAAATCCATGCTGAAGAGTTACTTGAAGTATGAGACACAATGCTATACCATGTCCTCCTGCTCCTCCCTGTGCTTGTGTGAATATTAGAGCATCGATGCAAAAGAGGCTAAACTTTCATAACTGTTGATAAAACTCCTCACACCAGAGAAAAATGTTTGCAACTGCAGCAGTAGCTGTAGTCTACAGCGTAGAAACAACTGGTGCCTTCGCATACCAGTCTGAGACTCAGTTGTGTGCTTTTCTCTTAGCCTCGCCAGTCTTTCTCTTGCCAGCTTTAAGGATACTTTCAGGGCACTACATTACACAGTAAATACTTGAGTGTTTATAAGAGTGTTTTGTAATTTACTTTCAAATCCATCTTGGGACCTGTTCTTTATCACATCTCTCTCTCTCTCTCTCTCTCTCTCTCTCTCTCTCTCTCTCTCTCTCTCTCTCTCTCTCTCTCTGTGTGTCTCAAAGTGTCTATGTGTGTTTGTGTGGTTATTGTAGTAGTTGTTCAAAGCATCATTTGTTCCTCTGCTTCCAGTGGCCAAAGTTAGAATTATGTGTTACTGACAAGCAGAAGAAAGATGAAACACTTACAGTAAGTAGGAAGTTAGCTCAACAAACCTTTAATATCTCTACAGGGCTGAAATTATATAATATCTAGCTCATTAGTTGCACTGGACAGAAGGTGGTGAGCCTGTCACCGTGACTCCTGAGCTAAACCCACAATCCCTGAACCTTTGGAAGACAGCATGTGGGTGTCAAGGACTTGGGAAAATATGTTGAAATATTCTAAGCACAAGTTTCTAGTTGGTTTTGAGGCTTCCAAGACATTTAGATGATTTCTTTCCATAATAATCATATGAAAGGTGAATTTATATGGCCTTGGGATCGGTATGAGTTTTGCTCATGGTTGGTTTTGCTGCACTGCTTTGAAAGACTTGAAAGTGTATATGTCATCTCTAATTGGAACTCCCAGGCAGAAATGATGCCATCGGGGAGCTTAAAATATGTGACCATATGAGTCGCCGAGCAGACCAGCCATATTGCTATAAAGCAAATGATTTACATTTAAATAACTTATCTGCATTCACCTAATTTAAAAGTAATCTTTATTCTTTCTCAACTAATCCCCAAACTTATGGACTAGTTTGATCATATTTGTGCAATAAAATTGAAAATTTCAGATATGGTAGGTAATCAATTTTAGTCACCTCATCTGCGTTTCCAATCTCATTACAGATTGCAATTTTCAGTGCAGATTACATGATGACCCATCAGTGGCTTTGTTGTTTCTGAATTACCGATTCCTTGCCTACTGCCAGATAAGAACAAAGCCTATGCATCAGCCTGACAGCTTGCAAACAGAAAATGGGCTTGTAGGATTGGATTTAAATCCCAGGTGTAGGGGATAATTACCACATCACTCATGCAGTAACTGAAAAATGGTATTTCAACAAGAAAAATTACATTCCTTTTATAGTGCCAACAGAAATCATTATTTGAGGCTTCACACTGATTCACTGTATCATTACATGTGCACTGTACTCATTAAAGGTAATGTTTGTTGCAACATAAAAAAGTTATTGTTTCAGGTACTTTGGTGGAGCAGGTAGCTTAAATTTAAGGTTTGTGGAAACTTGATGGTGTAGAGGTCATTTGGACTCTAATATGTACTGTGCAAGAGAAATGACAACCCCGATGAAGGGCTTTTCAACTGGCTCCTATTACGGGAGGCGTGGATGGATAGTACAAAGAAAATGGAGTATAAATCTTTTGTTTCTGAAACCTCAGCCATTTAACCCTACAGTCTGTCCCAAAGAAGAGAACAAATAATGATTCAAAGCTTGGCAGGACAGTTCTGCATAGTGCATATTTTACATTTAGCACTGATGCCGTCAAAGTCCAATGTATACATTCATAAAATATGGAAGGACAGGTACCATATTCATCCTTAAAATCATTAAGGAAGGCAGGAGCTGGCACACTGGAAATGCACTGCCCACCCCTGGCATTTGCTCATCACCCACAGGCTTGTGGTTGTTTCCCAGTGATTGCGTGAGCAGCACAGTAATAAAAGCACAGCTGAGCATTCATGTGTCAATGCAGTAGGCTGCATGGCAATGCTGAGAGCAATAAGACAGTGCAGTAACGGGAGCACTGCTGTATTTATGACCAACTGGATTTCTCATTCAGTTGATCAGAATATCATAAGAAAAGAGAGTACCCTCTGATTTGCTGTACTTTTGCATGGACTTCAAGAGGAAGCTCTGATAGGTAGGAGGCAAGACAGGTTGATAGATAGATAGATAGATAGATAGATAGATAGATAGATAGATAGATAGATAGATAGGATGGTCGTTATGTTAGCTCAGTGGCTTTCCCAAGATTTCTCACAGTATTATTTACATATGTTTATATGTGTGCTTATGTATATGATACATTTATGTTTACATATATGGGCATGTGTGTGTGTGTGTGTGTGTGTGTGTGTGTGTGTGTACCTAGTATTATTTTTCTGTAAGCAAACTTGTGGAAGTCAGAAGATAATTTCAGTTATCAGTCCTTACCTGCTACCTGGTTTGAGACAGGATTTCTTGTTGATCATAGCAGAATAAACCAGGCTAACTAGCCTGGGTGATTGTGAGAATTCTCCCATCTTGGCCTCTCATCTCAATAAAGAAGCACTGAGATGCAGAACTACTGGACATGGATTAAAAGGATTGTGGTATTAGAACTCAGGCTCCTGTGCTTGTGGAGTAAGTGCTTGACCCACGGAACAATATTCTCACTCCTCTCCTCCTCAGTTAATATTTTGATCCTACTGCTCCTTACATGCACTGACAATGAGATCTTTTATTAAGAAGCTTAAAGTACAACAGAAAAGAGCTAAAAATCTATTTTCTGATCTTCTATTCCTCTTACCTCTTAAAGGCTCTTGTCTTGATAATCTCTTCACGGTGGTTAGAGCTTTCTATATGCTGATGCAGAGTTGCTTGTGAGAAAGGTACACAAGACTTTACATTTTTCTTCAGCTTGGGAAGGTGAGATCTAGTTCTTATCTTCCTTAATGTAGGAGAAATCAGATTGCTGCCTGATGTCATGAGGTGTTGGAAATGGACTTACAAGTAAAAAGTAACAGGTAAAGTAAGATTCCAAGCTATAATTGTCAATCCTACAAAAAGAGCAACAACGCTTGGCTGGAAGAAACTGCATGAAGAAAAGGGAACAGGAGAAAGGCAGTCTCTGATCACAGAGATATAAAAGGCTAGTGGAACATGACTAGCAAAATATGTACAAATAGGGCCAAAAGACGTTGGACTGGCAGTTATCAAATACTTACCATCTTAATCTGAAACCTAATTATTAAAAACATATAAGACTGCTAATATAAGACTACGGGCTAAACACTTAAAAGGACTCATGATTTACTGGTCTCCTCAGTCTTATGAAGGTACCTATCATGCCAGTTTGACAGATAGAAACTGAGAAGAAATGCTTTATTGATCTACCTAAGAGATAGAGACAGATATGAATACATTTACCTTCCAAAAAGCCTATATGCTTTAAAAAATATTTAATTTTTTGAGATATCATATAAGTAATCACATCATGCTCACCTTCCTTTTCTAAGACATGATCAAGAAAAGAAACCGTGCCCCATATTGGAAACCTAGCCAACTACCCAGAGGTATGAAGTCATGGATCTTGGAGGAGAACCTACAAGCAGCACTTTCCTAAAACATCACAATCCTTAAAAAACCATTTAAACGTTCGACCTTATACACACAGGTGAATATATTTCTCTATTTCATCAAGAAAACTTCTCTTTGCAATAGACAGAGACGTTACTCTTAATCTGTATAATATATATGCTTCCTCAGAAAATGTGTGCAGTTATAAACTTTCTTGGTGGGTGAGAAACCTTAAAGAGATTCAAATGCGTTTTGTCCTAACGTAGAACACTAATAGTGCCATTATTAAAGATCAACTTATGCTGAGAGAATGCATACTGTGCTGTCAGCCATATTGAAAAAAATACCTGAGCACTTAGTTTTCAGTGGTAAGCATACACTGTCAGATGTGGGTCAAATTTTACATTTTCTCTGCAGAACATATCAGCTCCAACTAGTTCTAAATGCTAGCTCCAGCATTTAGATTCTTAACAAGCAAAGCAAACCCTATATTTCCCACTCAGAACCACTTAGGGAGAGAAGTTGCTTTGCAAAGACATCTTAGAGAAACTTTTCTCCCAGGATTACCAGAGAGAACAATGTGGTTTTGGCATGGATCAGGTAGTCATATTAGAAAATAAATTAAACTGCAGGCAAATGCAAAACTGCTATTCTGTCCCCCTGACAGTACTGTGGAGAATGGGATTTGTCTGTTTTTGCACTGTTGTAGACTTACACGTTACAGTTTAATTGGAGGTCAACATATGGCTAAACTTGAGATTATATACAGTGTTTGCAAATTAAAACTGAGCAGACATGAATGTCATTTCTCATCTGCATGGTCCTTGGAGGACGCAGGTCACATTTTCCACCTGATAATCCTGGTACTTTCCCAGCACCTTTTCTGAACACAATTTTTCCATGGCTTCTAATTTAGTAAGAAGCCAAGCAGTCACATTCATGTAAGAATCCTGGTGCAGGGTGGCTGATCAAACATCTCTCCTATTTGAATAAAGTGTGCCCAATGTGAGAAAATAACTTTGTATTCTTAAAGGAATGCGATTAGTATGTATGTGATTTATAAGTGACATGGCGTTTTCCTTGAGGCATGAAAGTACATAGATCTAGTCTCTATTGAAGCTCAGCTTTCCCTCCTGTGGCTAAAGAAGTTGTTCTCTTGGCCCTGGAGCATTCACTTTAGAGGGAGGTGGGGAAGCATATCCTTATATTACCTAGGAGAACTCTCACCTAAAACCTCTTTCTCTAAAGAACTTTGCTGTAACTTTGTTTCTTCTACATGTTAGATGTCCCCCATTGGTGCTCCTTCCTGCTGCTGTATTGCTCACTGCTGGCTTGTATAGCTTCTCCATGCTTAAAGAAGGTGCTGGGCAAATTGCAGATTAACACATTGTGTGAAAGTCTGGGAGAAGCTGGAGGAAATTTTCAGAGAACCAGCAAGGACATATTTGTAGTTTGGAAGGTGACAGTAGTAGTCCTGGAAGAGGGACACTCCATCTGAGGTGAATGAATGTGTAAAACAACTAGTATAAAGTCACCTAGGAAAGCAGAGTTAAGTGACAGCCATGCATAACCCTAATCAACTCTCTTCAGCTACACGACACTCTTCCAGTCTTCTCCCTCTGGGAGCCAAAATGCCATACCATATTTGGAATGGACAGGAGATTTTCTTTATTTTCTTGGTTTTCTGAGGCTAAGATGATGTTTTCACAGTTATAATGTGCCCATACGAAACAACACTGAAGCATATGGGAGACTAAACTGTACTCATAGAGACAAAGATTTTTGCTATCCACCCAAGACTTGCCAGGGGCATGTATTTCGTGCCAAGGCAACCTTGGAATTGTTCAGAGGCCTGAATGCGAGTACTTGTTTCATTTTGAAAATTGAAACATACGTCTATTAAAATTTTTCATAATTCTAAGACATCTTTGAACAAACCTACATAGTATGTTTTGACTGTTCAACCCAGTACATAATAATTCATAAATAAAAATTGAGGAGCAGGAATGAGCAGGAAAGGAGCTATTGCCAGTGAAGAGCTGTTTCTAAACTATTTCTGAATTTTGCTTTTTGAGACAGGTTCTTACTATTTAGCCACAATGCATGATTCTTCTGCTTTTACCTCTGCAGTGTTGGTACTATACGCATGCACCACCATATCTGACTCCTTAACAGTGTTCAGCCCAAAGATGTAGAAGAATTGTTCACAGACTTGCTCATCTGCTTAATTAATATTTATTACTCATCTATAAGCACTAAAACTCTATATTGGGTGTTTGGAGCAAGATGAAAAATATCTTATTTTGTTTTTAATCATTTTATGATCTAGTAGATGTTAACGATTCCCATGCTGGCTATGATATCAACAATTAAAAAAAAAGTCTTTGAATCACAGAGCCTGGAAAAGAGAGGTCATCTTTAATGGCTGTGATTAGAAAATTTCCTGCAAGAGTTATTTTGAGTCATGACTTAATGAAAGGATATAATTTTGCATCACCAGGATGAGAAAATAATTCATTAGCAGACAGAAAATAAAATAAAATAAAATAAAATAAAATATAAACTGTGTCGTCCAGAGTCATGGAAGAAGGGAGCCTATGAAAGACAACAGCTTATGTTTTACCGGCTGAACATCAGGAAGACAATACAGTACGGGCTGTGGCTGAAAAGAGTGCCTCAGCAGAGGATGCTTTAGCAAGAGTCAGAGGGACCAGTTGGGAAACTGTTGATGAAGGGAGTGAAAGCGCATGGAAACAGCTACAAAAAGAAAAGAGGCAGGGTACTCTGACAGCAGCACAAAATTGAAAGCATTTTGAGTTTGACTTCAAAACCAGAAAAAAAAGAAATCAAGAGAAGGATGAAATAGAAAGGAGGACAGAAATAACGGAGTCATGGAGGAGGATACAGTTGAGGTCTGAGTGTATCACCAGACCAATGAAAGCAGACTTTTCAAAAGGAAGTTCAATGTCAGTAATACCAAATTCTGTGCAGACAATGAGAAGAATGAGAAACAGCCATTGGCATTAAAAGGTGGGAAGTCACCGTGCTTTGCCAAGAACAGAGTTTCAGATTACCAGCACACAGGAATATGCAATAGTGATAAAGCCGACTTGTAGAAGGTCTTTCAAGGTTATTTCTTAGTTCTATGGGTGAGAACGTGGGTGAAGCAAGTATTGTTCTGCAAATGGGGTGCATCAACTGGCACTGTTCTTCGGGAAAGCACTTTGCTGTGAGAACTTGAAGTGCACACCTCTATGGTCCTGTAATACATTTTCTTTGTTTAAATCTCGATGGGTGTTTCAGAGATTGCCTAGCAGTTAAGAGCATGCACTGCTCTTTCGGGGGGACCTGAGTTCTATGCTCAGCACATATATCAGGCCATTAACAATCACTTTAGGCGCAAACTTCACAGGAATGCAAGACCTCTGACCTCTGCAGTTACCTGAATGGGTAATGCACCTAGATACACAATCTTAAAAAAATCTTTGTTTTGACTATAAGATATTTATTACCTAGCAGTGAAATCTTTAAAATAATCTAAATAAAAGTGGAAATATCTATGAGGTTTTTTATAATCATATAAAAATTCCAATGTATTAAAAGAAAACCTTTTGACCCAAAACAAATTCTAGTTTGCTATATATTATTGAATTATAAAATTTGTTTATTATCTGAGTAAATAACTTAATCATTAAAGTGTTTGACATACCTGTATGAGATCAAATAGCCATCAGATCCCCAGTTCCCACATAAAAAGCTGGGCGAAACAGCACTAGGTAGGTTTAGGCAACAGTGTTCTACAGTCATTGTCCTGTCCATCTAACTGATTGGTTAGCTCCAGGTTCATTGAGAAATTCTGTTTCCAAAATCAAGGTGGATAAATGATTGAGGACAGCCAAGATTAATCTCTTGCCCTCCTCATGGATATACACCAAAATGTCCAGTCCTCCTCTCCCCACAAGACAACACACACACACACATACACACACACACACACACACACACACACACAGACACACAGACACACAGACACACAGACAGACACACATCCATAATTACAAAATAGAAATAGAGATATTATTTTATTTTTAGATATATCTGTGCCATACAAATATATGTACAAAATATAAATATCCATGTACCTATATACATATCCATTCACATATTTATACTAGATACACATAGATATTTTGTCTTCTTGTTTAGTCCCTGTCTTTCAGGGTTTCTGTCTTGACCCTTTCCTCCTGTGTGTTGTGATAGTTAAACTATTTTACATATGTTATAATAGAATTAGAAGCAAACCTAACAGACTGGTGGAAAGAGATAAGAAATTTCGAAGCATGCACTGCCGATGCCATTCAGTTGTATTCTATTGGGCTCTGCCTTCATTACAGTACATAGCTCCTCTCCAGGACACTTCCCACCAATGTTACACCTTTCTGGGATCTTGTTAATTGCTTGGTCCTTCAGGTTCAAGCTGATAGCAAGTTCAAGTAGTAAACAATCCGCACGGTCATTGTTTGACTCCCCTACACTTTACATCTGTGGATCTCCCAAACCTGAAAATATGTAGTTTTATTGATCTCTCCTTGATGTTTCTGACCTTGAGTCCCCTCAGTTTGGGGATGACTTTCATTTGTAACCCCATAAGAATAACAATACTAGAGCTCCCAGGGTCTAAACCACCATCCAAAGAGTACATACTGGACAGAACCGTGGCTTCAGCATATGTCGGGGAGGATGATCTTGTTGGGCACCAATGGAAGGAGAAGCCATTGGTCCTGCCAAGGCTGGACCCCTCCCAGTGTAGAGGAATGTGAGAGTGGGGAGGTGGGAAAGGGTGAGTGTGTGGGTGGAGGAACACCGTCATAGAAAAAGGGGGAAGGGAGACAGGATAAGGGGGTGTGTGGATGAGAAACCAGGAAAGGGGATAACACTTGAAATGTAAATAAAAAATATCCAATAAAAAAAGAATATATCAGCCCAGTTTTATTTCCTTAAATTTTAATTGTCTTGCTTTTAATGTTAAATATTTAATAATTTATACATCGGTAATCTCATCCCTGTATTCAACAAATACATCTTATTGTATACATGTATACATCTTATTTACCTCACTCCTCTGGATCTCCCTCTCATACACATACACATACACACACACACACACTCATACACACACAAAACTCCCTCCCAAGTAGTAATTTTATAGCTTTCTGTGTGCAATTAATGCTATCCAGTGCATGGGTGTGTAACCATCCACCAGATTTATCTACCACCTCTAAATAAAGCCAACTCTTTTCTCCTTAGTAGCTCTTCAGCTATACTCAGTAGTTCTTCAGCTCTGTTTGGAGCTTGTATGTTCTTCCTTCATCTGTACTGAAACGTTGACTGGCTGGACCTTGTGTAAGCAAGCAACCCTGCTGTTTGTGTTCATGAATGTAAACATCCTATGTAGAATAGAAGACACATTCTAAATTTTCTGGTCGTTAAGAGAAGAACAATTCAATTCATTGTTCAGAGTTTCATATGCATGCTGGTTGATATAGGTGGAGTTCCTAGGTTTCTACCTGATTACTCCTAAGTTGCTATGTGCACTATTAGAACCAAGCAGGATCTTACGATACTAAATTATTCTCTATACTTCTCCCTTAAAACTATCATACTTCAATATCTTTTCATTAATTCACTATCATGAAATTTCATGACATCTGAGCTAGCAGAAAATTTATTACAGGTGATGTGAAACAGGAGAGGATTTTCTTGAATAACATTGGTTGGAAATACACATTTTTAGAATACATACAAAACATATAATAAAAAAAATACATTGGAAGGGAACTATGTATATGCAATGCGTCCTATCAAGTCCCAGGTTGATTGTTGTCATCTGTACTTGCTGCTTGCATTTTGTCTTTGGTTCTCTATACATAGCTCCTCATGTTCTACAGTTTGGAGGCAAAATTAAGCCCTGTGCCCTCTGTAGTCTCCTATGATCCTAAAGATTCTCCTTTGTTGAAAACATTTTTTTCAATATGGCTTTAAGAATTGATTATCAATAAGACCTTGGTTCTTATTCACAAACTGTTGAAACACTTACACAAAAGCTGCTCAATTTTTAATTATTTAATTCATTAATCAATACAATATAATAAGGTAAAGTGGCAAAACTGATAGGAAAAAAAATCAAAGACTGGATCATAGTAGAATCTGTAAGTTAAAACTCACCCTTAGTGATACAGACCTTAAACAGAGGAATGAAGCAGTAGAAAGGAAAGTTTAATCACTCACTTGGACACCACTGTTCTTTTTAGTAAAGAAAGGAAGCAAGCCAATAGCTAAATTTCAGGGATCTAACTAATATTTAATCTATGAGAAACAAGGTACTTACAAATATCAATGAAAGTATATTGAGAATTTGGAAAGAGAGAAACATTAGATGGCAACAGAAAGTTCAAAGTAGTACTTGGTATAACCAGCTCAATATCTATAATATTATTTTGCAATTTAGATTTTGTAAAAGTTTATCTTTAAATTCAGCCTCTGTTTGTAATTTAATTTAATATACTTTTATGTGTATGAGTGTTTCATTTGCACGTTTTTTGACATGTACATATCTGGTGCCCATGGAAGCCAGAAAAGCATGTTGGAACCCAAAGTATTTTAGTTATAGATAATTGTGAGCTAACATGGGTGTGCTTGGAATCTAAGTCAGATTCTATGGAAGGGCACCAGTGCTCATAACCACTGAGCCATCTCTCCAAGGCCATTCTATCCTAACCTTCTTATTTTTAAAGTGATTATCGGAATGTCTCAATGGGGAATTTAATCCCAGGAGCTATTAGTGGTAACTCTCAACAAAATTCCAAGATTGTGTAATGGAAACCACAGAAAATATATCTGCAGAATTGATGCTGCCCATAAGTTGTGGGTTTGCCCTGGAGTTATCTGTATTTTGATGCTAATTCCACTGCCCCAAGTACAGCTACCTAGTCATGCACTCAGGAATCAGGTGACTTCACCAGAAACTTCTCCCCATTGAATTTGTAAAATACAGGTGAGGAGCAGGTACTGGATAGAAGGAGGCCTGTCATTGGAGGAGAAGGAAGGATGGGTGGGAGAGAAGTTTGAAGGAAGAGGAGGAGACTGTAATGGAAAGGAGGAGAGGAGAGGTGAGGGAGAGGGAGAAGCCATGGCGGGGCAATATGGCAGGTGACGTTAAGATTCCACTCTGTACCTTTACAGGTTGTTACAAATGTTCTTAAGGGATGGATGGTATTGGGCTTTGTATGTTTATGTGGGCAATTATATCTTACCAATTGGGTCAAAGATTATTGTGTTATGTGTTCTTTTATATGACGATTTGAGTGTAGCAAAGTGTGCGGCGGCAGGAGACACTGGGCCTCCCCAGAGTTCGGATGTCTCTAGCAGATACCTTGGGGCACTGTGGTGCAGACCCAGCAAGATAAAAAGACAACCTTACATTTTATATTTTTTATATTTTACAACAACACCCATTGGAGGTACAGTTTGTAACCTTTCTTTCAGAGACATCAACATCTACAAAATACAGTAAGGATTCTACCTACATCGATACATTTCATTTCAAATCTACAGGTAGACTTAGAAAAGGCTGAAGACTCCCACTGGTTTTAGAAGTTATTAAATATGTTGATATCAAACTAACATGATTATTCCTCAACCATAGTGAAATATGTCAATGGAACAGATGTTTAATTGAGAACTGATGAGTTAAAACAGCAATTAAGAATCTAGTCAATGGACCTGATTTGCACAGAAGGTGAAAGTGTGGACATGAGTGTGGATTAACTTCTGTTTCTCACTTCTTAACTTTCTATAAACACCATAAAACTATATCTCCTTACATACATGTTTTTTGTCTGTTTATTAATAGAAACCACCACGTATGCCTTTATATCTTAGAGGATAAAAGAGATTTGGCTTGGTCAATATACTTAACAGAAAACTAGCTCTAGATAACAGTAAAGCAATCCAATCCCTTCTAAACAAATACTTAAAAAAAGAGTTTGATTAAATTATTATAATTTTTGTTCTTTGGCTTTTTTTCCCAGACTTACCAAAGAGGGGGTGTATTCCTTGTAAATTAGGCCCCAAAATAATTTTTTGGTGTGTAGCATGCTACACCTCATGCCCAAGTGGCAAAAATTTAAATCTTCCTTAAGATTTGGGCGGGCAGAACTGGGTTTTCTGTTGTAAATGGTGTCCCTGTTGAGCTCTAGGCTGTGCTCAGAAACTTACATAAAGATACCTTGGCATTCTCTTGGGAAAGCATTCCTATTGAAACGATCTTTTTTGGACATGTTTCTCTTAGTGTTTAACCTGAGCCTCCGATTGTTTCAGTTTAATCCCATTTATCCTATTTCATCCCCCAGTGACCACACTGACTAAAGGTAATGCTACCTCTGGGAATGAAGTTGCAGGCTTAGATAGTCATATTTATCAAAGCTACAAATGTGGTAATCAAGAGGAAAGAAAATATTTCAAATGTATGCCATAGTCCAAATTCCAACATATGAGAACTTATGTACTATTTATGAAAATGCTGCAATAAATAAAATCCCTAAGTATTTCAGGGAGGTAGCAAATAAGAGACACAAATAAAAATAAAAGGAGTGAGACAGTATATACTCTATTGTATCAAGATGAAAGGAGTGAGACAGTATACACTCTAGTGTATCAAAACACTGATTTGTCAAAGTTTTTTAGCGGTGTTCTTAATCTGCAGTTGTTTTTATGATTAGGGAGAAGTTCTGTGATGCTATAAAATCCAGATGAATTCACTGTGGATAATCCAAATGCAACAAACTCCTTTCTTATTGCATATGGTCTCAGAACTAATGGACTAAGGAAGTTTTGTGTTCTTCCCAATAATGTAACTTATTTCTACTTGGGATGCTGGCAGCATGGGGATATATATATATTAGGCCTGGGATTCTCTGCTATGAGGGGTTAAAAAAAACTACCATAATACAGTAAAGCATGATTTAGTACAGCCCTGCAGATCTGGGTCCAATTGCAGGATCACATTTGTTATAGAGACAGTTATCAGTGGGGAAGCAGATCATGACACCAAATAGAAGAACTGGTAAAATCGAGGGAGCGCAAACCCCATGAATTTCAGAATTGGGAACAGTGGGAGTGGACTCAACTCCCTGCCTAACTCTATCTGCTCTGGAACTCGTTACCACAACACTCTACTGAGGAGTATAGCAAACAGTCACGTGACATAAAAAACTGGACTTCTCCATGCTAATGAGGCATCTAGAGAGGTTCAGAGTGTTCACCCAATGAGGTTCCCTTCCCAAACATTCTTTCTTACAAAAGATATTTAATCCCTGGTTTACCATGAGTAAGGTGTATACATTCTCACCCACCATCATATAAATCAGTTTGAACAAGCAAGGTTTGTCTCTTCGTCAAGGACCACTGTGGGGGGAGGGGTGTCTTTGTAGTAAAGAACTGAGCCTAAATCTCCTGGAGAAGGCCTTCTTCTCCCTCCCAGCCCCTGAGTACTCTCAGCACTCACTCAGAATCAAACCAAAGTCTGCCCTCCTCCTGAGTTCTGCATTACTTTTCCTGCCTGGCATGTGGACACCCTGAGGAGTGGACCAGTGTTTCCAAACACCCAACAATATGCCAGCGGTGCCTGAGTACACAGTCGACTGGGAACCACGGCAATCTCCACAGACCTCACTGTTTCTCACTTGCAAGACCACCATACTGTATTCTGCCTCCCTGGGCTGCTTCCTGGTTATGCTGTGGGTGCCCCAGAGATGAGGGCGATAAGCAGATGTGCAGCTTGTTGTGTAAGGATAGAGATACACCAGCAATAAAGCTGATTGAACCTGAGGAGCTAGAGACATTGTCCTCTTAGACTGCACTCACTTTTGTGATGGCTTCTGGCCTACCATGAGCTGTTGTATGTTATTTCTTATCACTGGGACCAAATACATTCATCAATGACTTTCATGATTTTGTAGGGTTAAGTTCATAGATGCTTGCCCCCATGCATTTAGGCAGAACATATGGTAACAGAGAGTTATATTGTCAGGGTCTAGGAGAAAGGATAGCCACAGTGACATATTCTGGTGGTTTACTTTTCTCCCTCTAAGTTCTACTATTACTATCACCTCCTTATTTTCTATTCAAAACTTAAAATTTATTATTACCTTTCTCTCTTTATATGGGTCTCTCTGATTCTCCTTTTCTCTCTCTCTCTCTCTCTCTCTCTCTCTCTCTCTCTCTCTCCCTCTCTCTCTCTCCCTCTCTGTGTGTATGTGTGTTTGTGTGTGTGTGAATGTTGGCATGTATGCACACAAGAGAGCACCTTGAAAGAATTATTATTTTTTGTTCTCCTTGTGAGTAGTCCCAGAGAGTGAATTTAGGAAAACAGGTTTGATAGAAAACACCGTAACCTGTTGATCTATCTCACCCTCAAATATTTAATTCACTGGTGGATCAAACCATTCATGGTCACATATGTCATGAATTAATCCACTCTTAAAGATATTCACAGATAAGAGATATTCCCACAGTGGACTTTATACATCCTCTGGGTGGTTCAGAGTCCAATCAAGCTGACTACACATCAAATTCTGTTTGGTATACCTGTATGGACAAACATCTAGAATGCCTTCCTTTGGGAGATGTACTACTTAAAATAATGCATATTTTAATTCAAAAAATTGTCTTTCTTACACTGATGACTGATGCACGTGACCAAGCTCAAGGTCCCTAGAAGCTTGTGTGTTTTCCCTGATACCTATTTGTATACCCAAACCTCTTAAATTCTTCTGAACTGGAAAAGACACATACTGCACCACTTGACTACCAAGGGAGCTCTGTTCTATCAGCATCAGTGATTCAAGGGTCTCTTGCTCCATTATATATATTAGTTCGATGACGTTTGAACAGAGCTAATGTAATCAATTTAAAAAATAAAATGAAACACTGAATGCACATAGCATATTAATGGACAAGGTGAAACAAATCTACAATTGTCCTATGAACTCTATGCATTTAAAATTTACATTGTGGTGTTTTGATATAGTCTTATGAAAGACTCTTCACAACCAAGGCAATAACCCATATTATGTCCCCAAGAAGGACTTTTAAACTTATTTTTTGGTGTTGTTATAATCTTTATATTTTATTTTGTTTTGAAGAAGGCCCCTTGTAGCCTCAGGCTGCCTTCAAACTTACTCTGTAGCCAAGGTTAACTTTGAAAGTCTGATCTGGTATGGGAATATGTCACCACATTTAGCTGGAGAAGTGTCTTTCAAATATAGAAAACTTTATTTAGGATAAAATTAACTTGTCACTACTTGGGTTTGTTTCCCTATGTCTCGTGCTTTTGGTAAGCACTAAAGTCTAACCTGGGGTTAAAAAATGATATTTCCTTATTCTAGTTTTCAGGTTTAGGTTTTATAATTGCACCATCCATTACCAAAGACTATGTCCTGGACTGGATTAGTCTTGGTCGCTTTTTACATATATGTGGGTTCAATTAGAATCTCTGTTCTACTCGTTTGGATGAACTTATGTATACTTAAGCCATCTTCATGCTGGCATTGCATCTACCTTTGTGCTATATGTTCATATAAATCTCCTACGGCTAGTCTCACAGCTTCAAATCTTCAAAGCTGTTTGATTTACTCAAACTTTTCACATCCAAATTTAGGGAAAAACTAATTTACATGCATGGGGTTTGCTGGCACAAATGTCTGTGTACATTGCATGTGCCTGACACCTAAGAAGGACAAAAGAGGAAGTTGGATCCCACAGAACTGGTTGTGAGATGATATGTAGATGCTGGGAAGAGGAGCCCTTGTCTTCTTCAAGAGAAGCCCTTGTTTTTAACCACTGCGTCATTGCTTCAGCACTTTTCACAGTATTAGGAGGCTTTTGAAATTAATCTATTAGCTTTAAGAAATAGATAGTGGGAGCAAGATGAACTACAGAGAGATACAGAGAGAATGAGAGAGAACACATCTTCCAGAATTTTAACTTTGTTAGACATTACAATTGACAGAACACTTCAAGGAAAGTGAGCATTATTAAGCAACTTCACTCATCAATACAATTATTGTTTCATCTTTCACTTAAATCTTCTTATAACATTTTTAGAATTTTTAGTTTATAGCTTTCCAAATCTTAAGTCAGACTTAGGTAAACTTTTTCATATCTTTGAATGTTTTAGTAACATCATTTTTAATTTTAGTTCCCTATTTTTGTTGCTAGCACAGAGAAATACATCTTGATTTTATATAGTTGGTCTCATACCAAGCATATCAAGCAGCCCTATTATGCTCACATAGTAGTTCTAGCACATTTTAAACATTCAATACTTTGCTTATAAATTTAATAAATATTCTCTTATATCCTTGGTAAATATTAGTTTTCAATTGGGTTCTTTCTTTGTCATTCCACAGCTTTACTGAATTAGCAAAACTATCTAATTAATTTCACTATTATTATCAATATTTTATTATTTGTTATACATTAGTCATAATATAAAAGGCTCAAATTGTAAGAAAACTTAAATAATTATTTATGTTAGAAAAAGTTATGTGTGTTTTAACATAATAACTGTGAGAAATATTTATAAAATATGGATATTTAGACAAAAGAATAATAGAAAAATAAAAATAATTCTATCTTCTAATATGCAAAGGATTGGAAAGGATTAATTTTGTTTTCTTTTTAAGTCCATAGGGTTTAAGAAGGATTAGTGGTAAGAAGTTGAGAAACAAACTTAAGAATTTATTACCATAAACTATTTGTTACTGAAACAATTCTTTTTATAAAAATATTTCAGAAAAAATATTAAGACATTAATCAATACTATTTTAGACATGTCAGGCACAAGACACAGTAAAAGGGTAACCAGAATGGTTTACAATTTGGATAATCAAATATTATAAGAATCAAAAAATAAATGCCAAATATAATAACAGTCAGATCTAAAAGAAACCCAGGACAAGTGGCTATTTGTAGTTCATTTTGTATACCAAAATGCAAATGGGCCTGCAACCATTTTCAATATCATATATTATAACTTTTCTCAGCTCTTCTCATCTTCTGCTGCCCCCCAAACTTCTCCAGCTCACAGGCTTCCTTTCCCCAAGCTCCTCACTCCTCTATAACCCTGCCATTTTGGCCATGTGCTTGCTAGGTCTTCCCTCTCTGTTGTCTTCAGCTCTCCTGGTTCTCCTTTATTGTTCTCCTCTCTTTCTCTTTTTCTCTAGCACTCTTCCCACCCCTTCTCCTCACATGGCCTGGTCCATTATGCTGGCCATGTTTAGTCTACTACTTCCTCTTTCTGCTCTAGACTCTTGCACATGCTTCTGGCTTTACTCTGCCCATATCCATAGTAAAACCTTTTCCCTCAGCAGTGCCTTGGAGTAGTCATGTACTTGCTTTACAGAATGTCTTACTCTGCATGTTCTGGGAATTCTTGGGTGCTCTTTGTGTGTCCTTATTCTTTTTTATGGGATCTCCGATGCCCAATTCTTAAATAACTGTTGAGTACGACTTCCAAGGACCCCCTGCTCCAGGAAGATCTCACCTCAAAATTTTAGTCATTTGTCATCTTGACTTTTGGATCATTGATTATTTTTATTATACTTCTATTTGGAAGGAAAATATTTTTCACATTTCTGAGTATATCTTATTTCTAGAGCAACTCTTATAATACATTCTCACTAAATAGGACTTATAGGAACAAAACTAACAATGCCGAAGAGAAAATGATGGAACAAATTCTATGGAAATCTCACTACCCACAGTCAGGAAGAAGAGTCTTAGTGCCAACTCCCTCTTGCTGTGTTGGTTCATTTGCTCATTGAACAAAAGTCCTTTTAATGGGTCTTATATTGCCTGATATTGAGCAGGCTGAAAATAAATAAGACTTATATGTTTGGTTATTTGATAACTGACATTTTTTATTATAAATATCAGAAAAAAGGTAAATAAAATAATTGAAAATTGTAAAGGAAATAGAACATAGACTACATTCATTAAGAATGGTTTTCAGGACATGCTATTTTGAACAATGAATGAATACTCAAGTTAAAATAGAAGAGAACAGTTGTACAGCGTTTTAATCTGGAAAGCATTTGAAAGAGAAAATGGAACTTCTCCAAAATTTGCTATGCAAAAGTTCCCTTCATTCATAGAATGTACAGAAGATCATTTATATGTGTTACCTGGGCAAGAGGAGATCCAGGGAACATGAGCTTTGAGAGTTAAGCATGAAATGCTACAACTTTTTATTACTTTTAAAAATTTAAATTTAAGAGGCCATATTTAGATTTTTAAGAAAAAAAACTTAAAATGGGGACTGGAGTGGTGTTTCATTGGTTAAGAGCATTGGCTGCTCTTCCAGAGAATTTATATTGGTTTTCCAGTACCCTCCTGGTAGGTAGTTCACAGCCATCTGTGACTCCAGTTCCAGAGGGTCCAGTCCCTCTTCTGGTCCCCCCAGGCACTGCACACAAGTGTACAAGTGTTGATACCAAAGAAGATCAAGATTGGAAAATTTGGAAGATGCTAACAATCTTGCACTATACATTTCGGTCTACCTCCTAACAGCAGTAAACAGTCTTGTGATCCTGAGGGTGTCTGAATTCGACAATTGTAGCCTCAGGTCTGTGTCAAAGATGAAGGAAATTTGACAAAGAATGACGCTTTATGGGCTTTTGTGGTATTTGCTTATACTTGGACACTATTTATGCTGAAGGTGCACTGAGCTTTCACCAGTCACCCTTCCTAATAGAGTCTTTTGCTATTCAGTCAGAGACCAGCCCATCTCTCAGTAATGTCAAGGCATTGTAGCTGCTAGAGAATCAATGTAATTTGACATAGAGCTCTTTTTATTAAAAAGAAGTACACAGACTCTTTGGTTATCCAAGGCTCAAAATTTGACCAAGATGATGGATCGTCCTGCTCAGCTACAGTGCAATCTCTATGCCTGCACATATTCAGAATGATCACAATGAGTTCTGGGCTTAGAGGAGTTGTCCCTATCCTCAACACGATGTTGATATTTAACTAGAAAATTCCAGAAAGGGCAGTGGCATTGTTTCAATGAGGTTTGAGTATTCCTCGTGTATCTGACTCTTGATTCATCTACTTGGGGGATTATTACAATTACTAAAACCAACCTGAATGTGCTATTTAGAGAAAGGTCTTTGGGGAAGAGACTAGAATTGAATAAAGTCATTAGAAGAACCTCATGATGAAATTTATAGTTTTGGTTTATAAAATTGACAGATGGCAGAGGAGATACTCATCTGCTTCCTGTGTCTTGCCAAGCAATGTCTGTGCTGTCTCAGACAAAATATAATCACTAGCTACCCCTTTGAACATTGCAAACTGTGAGCTACGCAAACCTCTTTCCCTCGTAAAGTTATCTAGGCTCAAACATTTCATCACAATAACGGAAAAAAATTAATAGAGGCAAGAAAACCATATACTTTGCGAGGGCCTGCAACCAGAATTACTTTGACCTACTGGTAAAGGGTTCATATTCAAGTCATCTTTCTCTTTTCTTCAAGACCAAATCAAGACTAATGTTCCCTGGTTGCCTTGGAAACAACAAGGTCAGAGATGAGCCCATTTTTCTCCTCAATTTTTGCTATCTACACCACTTACACGTGTCTTGCATCCTATGTCATTGGTGCCTGGCTTGTGATTTTATCAGTCTTCTGATGCTAGAAAGCTGTGAGCTTGCCTAGTATGAATGCTACTGAGACAGTATCCTGTATTAACTTTTCCCAACGTGTGCAGATGTTTTAACACTTGAGAGTCAATTGCTGCAATAAAACTCTCTGGAGGAGTTTAGTTGACTCTGTCCTTCTCACTAACTGGTCTCTGGGATAGTCCACAAAGAAAAAACTGCCTCTCACCTTTTACTACAATGATCATTCAGTATGCGTTGATCAGAAGATCTCTGCTCTCTTTCATTTATTTCTAGCATTCTAGGCAAATTTTCGTTAATGCAGATAGTTCTAACTAACTAACTAACTGGAGGTTCCCACAGGCCTATAATGTAATTTGGGAACCATGGGAAGGCAAGTGGAAGCTAAGCTTTAATAAAACCAGGTCCACTTAAGAGTCATGAATGGACAAAACGACTCTTAAGAAGGCAGCTTTGGGATGCGATGGGAAAGATCTGATAGTTCTTAAGGTCAGAAGGAAGAGATTCACCTATTCCCCAGTACCTCCAACCTATCATTGCCTGCACCCGATGCTGTGAAAGCTCTAGAACCTTCTTGACTAAAAGAAGCCAGCTGTGACTGAGCAGACGGGTGTTTAGAGCGGAGGCCTGGTTATCTTTGAGTCTGTCTAGCAGTTATTATAGTCTCAGCCTATTCTCGTGCTAGAAAATATCCTTAGAGTGGAAACCAGTACAGGTGTTTTCTGTTACCTATACATTAGGCAGACTACCTTGGGGCACAGTTAAAGGATGAGTCCTGGATGTTTGGAAAGAGTTTGGGTTTCTAGGGACTAACAGAGCAACCCTGTAGTTCTAAAATACACTTGTATTAGCCAGTTGAGGAAAGGTCCCTGTGAAATCAATGCATCTTGAGACTAGATGATCCTTTTTCCTACTCTGTGATGACACCTATTTATGGCTCCACACCCACAGGTGAGAGCTGGGCCTGCTGACTTGACAGTGTGCTCTCTTACTCATACCTTTTGCTTGTTGCTGTTCTGTATTTTCTAACTCTGCAAATTCTACTTGTTGACAGAAGATAAATGTAAAATTTTTCAAATGTCACAATTTTAGCATTCAGAGAATGTGTTTGCTTATCTCAATAGATATGTTGGATAGGAATTGTTGATTCACATTCATCATCTTATTATGTTTTTCACACTTGGAGGCTGGGGGATCAGTGTGTATAATGCTTGTCATATAAGAATGAGAACGTGAGTTCATATCTCTAACATGGACATAGCATAATCTCCAGTCTCAGTACTATGGGGTTAGAGATGGGACAATCCCAGGTACATGCTAGACTGTCAGGCTAGCCAAATTAATAAGACCCCATTCACCACCCACTGGGTGATCTGGGGCCTACTGTATTTTATTTGTAAATCTCCTTTTCCTCATTTACAAAATCATAGATTTTTATCACCAGAGTGCAGTGAAAGATAGATGTATAAATGAATTTGAACACTGTATACATGGCAAGTGTTAATGGTGGCTTGGTTTCAAGACTGCTGCCCTGGCTTTACACCATTTTTTTAATCTACTGGGTTTACATAGAATGAAAGGTTCAACAGGCTTTGTCTTCATCTTTGCTCAGCTTTATCTGCCCCTGGAATGCCTGTAGCTTTAGCCTCTCACCACAGAAAACATCTCCACCATCCCCACGTTACAACAGACCTTTACATGGGAGATTATATAATCACGTCTCACCATGAGATTCCTTCTGTGGAGGTGCCCACCCCCTTACTTCTTCACCCACATGCCAAATGCTTGCTGCTTTAATATCTCCTCCTCTGTGTGTGGCCTGTCTCCAGTCTCCAAAGGGAAGCCTCGCTCTTCTTTCTTCTTTGCACTCCCACACACCCTTTCTAAACTTATATCTCTCACACAGCACTGGAAGGGTCTGCTTGTACCATATCTGTTTACATCTCTGAATATTTCTTTTCTCAGAGCATATGATTTTAGGAGGTTCAGGGACAAGTCTGTCATTCTTAAAGATTTTAACAAATGCCCAATATGCTAAAAACAAACCAAACAAACTTGTAAGGTCAGTGTTTTCCTCAGGGAATAAAATACATAAGCTCTTAAGCGTCTCAAGGGCATATCTGTCTGAGGTTTTGTTCCAAATGTGGATAGGGCTGGAAGGGAGTCAGGAGGAAGGGTTTCATTCAGCACCGACATAATGCAGTCCTCACTTGATTCACTTTTATAAATGGCAAACATCAGATTCCAAGTTGTGGCAGAATGACATCTGGAGCTTTGGCAGGCACCCCCAGCAACAGCATTAATGACTTCGAAGATGGCTTTCGATGTGTAATGTAGTTAAGTTTGTTGTCTCAGTTCTGATATCCTTCTCAGCATCTTCTTACATCATCCCCTAACTGACTTCTGGTTCAGCTTCTGTGAAATCTGGACACATTTATCCAAATTTGTCCAATGCCCTTCATGGCCGTGACACCCCAGTCCTTTAATATATTTTCATTAGCTACTGGACATTTTTCACACACAGTTGAAGGAACTTCACAGCTATTTTGTGTTCTTATAGGCAACTGAAAGGTGAAAGTTTTTGTTGTCTGAGAAAAAAGTTCTTTAGTGCTGAACCAAATTACATTTTCTAAGATGACCACATTTGGGGCTCCTTTTGAAGCAGTGCTATATAAAGAAAAAAATGCCCCAGTGACTACATATGCTTTGAATTTGAAACCAATATGTAGCGCTTCATTAGCTCCCGGGATGAGCTGTGGAAAGGCAGGCTTGCAACTACAACATTCTTTCTCTGACTGAGAAAAATATACACATTTTAATTTTTTTCCTAGGTATTTAAAACAAAAGCCTCTGTTTGAAATTTTATCCAGCTTTAGAAAATCATGCACGTAATTTAAAATGATTTCATTTTCTTTTCTTTTCTTTCTAAAATGAAGAAATACAAGGTCAAATACAAACAAAATAAATAATCTGAGAAACAATAATAATTTACAATGCTTCCTCTTTTCTGTTGATGGTTACTATGCTTTTGGAAGAGATCAGAATTAATCAAGTACAGTGTATATGCATACACATGTGTAAAACTAAGAATAACATTAGGAATCACGTGGTAAGTCAATTCAGTAAGAAATTATATTGGGTAATCCTCACGATGCAAATAAGTTCCTGAAATCGATAGACTAAAATAAATGATAACTTTATTTTATAGGCTTTATGACGTTTTAGCATCCAAAATAACTACAATTGAAGAAAAAAAATCATGTATCTAGTGTTATGACTTATTGGAGAAACATTTATGCGTGCAGCCAATGCATTCATCATGTTTAATTGGAAATTAATGAAACAATATACTGCACATGCTTTTACTTTTTTCATCAGCCGTGCCATCTTTAGATGTATTACACCTGTTTAAAATGCTGATGAAAATCACGGATAAAGTGCTATGAAATGTTAAATGTGAAATCAAAAGGGAGGACGGCTATCCAAAGCACCCAACCACCTCACCTCTTAGGGAGACTAAGGCCTTCTCTAGCTCTTCAAAACTCTGAAGTAATTTATTGAAGGAGGGCAGTCCATGGTTCAAAGGTGAATTTCATACCCTGTAACTTTTATTCATTTTTTCAGAAGATAACCAAAACAGGAGAGAGATCAGAAGATAATTGTTCTGGAAATGGTAAGTGTTTTATATTTATTAACTACTTTGGTTAGGAACAATGGGATCTTTCTAAAAGTCATCAAGCCTTTGGCCAAACTCTTCTGTGCCTTGGTTAACAGCACTCACTTCAATTTCCATAAATATATCAAGGCGTTGTGAAAGGTGCAAACAGCTGCTTTGTCTCCACATTGTGTGCATAAATGTGCATTGTGAGATGTAAATTGATCAAACTGTGGAAACAAATCATTTAAGGTTTGTGCAGTGATTAATAACAGAAGCCAGTAATCAGAGCTCCCTGCCACCAGCACATCTGGTACAGAGAATTTCTAGTTTGCCCTATTATGCAAATGTGCAATAAAACAAATACATTACTTAATTTAGCAGCTGGTTCAGACACATTATTTTAGGTGATTTCTTTATGCTTTGTGTACTTTTGCTGTAGATGATGGTTAATGTGAACTAATTCAGTTGTTTATGGAGTGAGGGTTGCTACATCTAAAAAAATAAATAAATAAAAGCCCTCAGGAAAGCCAGCTTTTGAGAAGACAGTGTGGCTGTAGTCTCTGAGAGCCAGACACAACAGCAAATTCAATGTCTCAGAAGTGTAAAATCAAAGTTATTTGATTTCCATGATACTGAAAATGGAAAAAAAAAAAGAAACCCAAGACTACTGTTAAAATTTCTTGGATTCAGATTTTGTGTTTGTTGTAAGTATAGTTTCACACTAAGCAAAATGTGGATCACAAAAGAAATTTTATAAAAGAACCTACCAATAAGGATGGAGTAGTTCAATCAATTTGTCCCAGGCCATAAAACATTGAGATGGGAATGAAGATCTGATTTCAAAATTCCTTCTCAAAATTCTGTTATCTTCTTTCTACTCCAAAATTAAATTTCCACAGAAGAGTAGATAAAACAGTACAGAGTGAACTTAGCACCATGAGAATTAGAAAAATATTATGACTAAATATAATCATCCTTTATACATTAATGTTTAGATCAATAACAGGATATATTTAAGGAAAAGGTGTTTAAGATTGTATCTCCAAATGACAGTTGCCACTATGGCTTGTCTAACTACACTTTGCTGGCCACACTAAAACAGAATTATCCTACAGACCATGGCTGTATTATTCAGTTGTACATTCTGCCAAGTACAGAAGACCACAGTAAGCTCAGAATTCAGATATTAATATTTAGAAAGAAGCATCAGTGATTTGGAATTTTTAAGCAAGGGCAGGCATTTTGGAAATGTGAATCAGTCAACAGAAATTGTTTTGATCAAGATTCTACAGACAAACAGAAAAGGCATATGTAGAAAGATATTTTCTATAAGGAATTAGTTTCTAGAAATATAGAATATGGAAATCTCCCAATCTGTATTATGGACATCATTCAGGAGACCTAGGACAGCTTGTTTAAGAGGTGAAGTCTACACCCTATATATAAGGAAAACTGCTTCTATCTAGGACTGCAGCTGTATGGAGAAGTCCCACTGAGATATGAATAGCAGTTTGTTTAACTCTAAATCTAATGTCTTAGATGTTAATCTCATTCCAAAATATCCTCCAGAATGAAATACAAATTCAACCTTCATATAAGCAAAATGTGTACTTAAGAAGACAGAAAAATAAACTGTCCAAAAAGAATTGAAATAATTTTTGAAATAACTAGATACATAACATTTCTAAAATGGCAACCAACATTGTCAAAGCTAGGACTCTGGGATTTCATTTTTATCTTTTAGTGTAGACATCCTGACATTATGTGCATCTTTATATCACTTCAGTATTTCAGTAATTGGCATTCTTAAAGACTGGTCTTTGGGTCACACCGAAAGTTCAAGGTATCAACGTGCGAGTGCATGTGCATGTACATTCGTGCATGTGAGTGTGTGTGTGTGCGCGAGAGTGTGTGTGTGTGTGTGTGTGTGTGTGTGTGTGTGTGTGTGTGTGTATTCAGTCCTGAACAAGTCATAACAGAAGTAGATTGAATTCATTCAACAAGCATCAGGTTTGACAACAGTACTCTTTCTTTATATGTGGACTGTGAAGGCAACATAGCATAGTGGGCAAGAACAAGGCATTGAAGTCGGAAGGCTCTTTTCTTTGCCCAGTTCAACACTCTATTGGTGTGATTTCTTGGCAAGCTGCATAGCTCACTAAGCCACAATTTCCATATCTATAAACTAACGATAATTGAGCCTATTTTCCTAGGGCTATCATGAGGATTAAAGGAATTAAAGCATTTGCAATTCTGCACAATGGCTGACATGTGATAACTCAATAAACATTGTACTTATAATAGCTACAGGAGAAGAAAAGAAGTTGAAGCCAGAGGCACAGTAGTATTATAAACCACCTCAACCCTACTTCCCATCTTCTGCAGTAAGTCTTCTTGGTGAATGAGCAACTTAGCTAACACTAGATCGTTGAAGGACCATCACAGTTGTCACAATCACTTTGGGAGAGACCATATTTTATAGCATAGAAAAATATTTTATAGATGAGTAATAGCAAATATATAGATAAATTCCATAATAAAAAAGTGAAATTGAATTGCTTTAAAAATTTATTAATATAATTGGTTGTTGGAACTTCTGGGGCTAAATTAATCTATTAACCACTGATTTCAAACCTGAAGGATAATATTACACATATGCAAATTCCTTCAAGTCAGAAAGTTTATTTTCTAATGATGTGGAAGTTTTACAAAATTAAAATACAGGGAATGACAACATTACAGAGGGTCATAGGGCCTCTCCTCTCATTGATGCCCAAAAGGGTCCATCCTATGCTACATATGCTGCTGGAGACATGGGTGGCTCCATGTGCATTTTTTGGTTGGTGGTTTAGTCCCTGAGAGCTATGGGGTGTCTGGTTGGTTGATATTGTTGTTCTTCCTAAGGGGTTGCAAACCCCTTTAGCTACCTCAGTTTTTTTTTCTCTAACTCCTCCATTGAGGACAAGTTCGCAATCCAATGAATGGCTGCGAGCATCTGCCTCTGTATTTGTCAGACTCTGGCAGAGCCTCTCAGGAGACAGCTATAACAGGCTCCTGTCAGCATGCACCGCTTGACATCCCCAATGGTTTGGTGACTGCATGTAGGATGGATCCCCATGTGTGGCAGTTTATAGGTGGCCTTTTCTTAAGTCTCTGCTCCATACCTTTTCTCCATATTCCCTTCTGTGAGTATTCTGTTCCCCCTTCTAAGAAGGACTGAAGCATCCACACTTTTGTTTTTCTTCTTCATGAGCTTCAGGTGGTCTGTAAATTGTATCTTGGGTATTCTGAACTTTTGGGCTAATAGCTACTTATCAGTGCAAACACACCATGTTTATTCTTTTGTGACTGGGTTACTTCACTCAGGATGATATTTTCTAGTTTCATCCATTTGCCTAAGAATTCCATGAAGTTCATTGTTTTTAATAGCTGATTAGTACTCCATTTTGTAGATGTATCACATTTTCTGTATTCATTCCTCTGTTGAAGGACATCTGAGTTCTTTGAGCTTTGGGCTATAATAAATTAGGCTGCTATGAACATAGTGGAGCATGTGTTCTTGTTATATGTTGGAGTATCTTTTGAGTATATGCCCAGGAGTGGTAGAGTTGGGTCCTCAGGTAGGAATATGTCCAACTTTCTGAGGAGTCACCAGATTGATTTCCAGAATGGTTATACCAGCTTGCAATCATACCAACAATGAAGGAGTGTTCTCCTTTCTCTACGTCCTTGCCAGCATCTGCTGTCACCGGAATTTTTGATATTAGCCATTCTGTCTGGTGTGAGGTAGAATGTCAGGGTTGTTTTGATTTGCATTTTCCTGATGACTAAGGATATTGAACATTTCTTTAGGGCTTCACAGCCAATGAAATATTCTCATAAGATGTAATGGTTGAAATTGCCTTGTTTTAGGTACTAAAAATGGAATAAGCCAATGAGGGTGGAAGATATGCTTTTTTTTTTTCATTACATGCCTTCTTTTTTTGGCCTTCCTACCCTTTCTCAGAGTTCTTCACCCCATTTCCCCTTCCCCTTCACCTCTGAGAGGGTACTCTGCCTACATCTACCTTCCATGAGGCATCAAGTCTCTACAGAATTATGTACATCCTGTCCCACTGAGGCCAGATAAGGCAGTCCTCTGCTACATATGGGCCTAGGACATATGGTTGGTAGCTTAATCTTTGGTTGGTAGCTTAATCTTTGCGATCTCCCAGGAGTCCAAGTTATTTAACACTGTTTGTCTTCCTATGAGTTTTCCATACCTTCAACTCATTCAGTCATTCCCCTAACTCTTCTGTAGGCATTCCCAAACTCAGTCGTATGCTTGGTTGTAAGTATCTGCATCAGTCTGCTGACTGCTGATAGAACCTCTCAGAGGACAGCCATACTAAGCTCTTGTATGCTGGCATAATAAAACATCAGTAATACTATCAGGGTTTAGTGCCCACCCATGGGATGGATCCCAAGTGGCTGTCACTGGTCAGCAACTCCTTCAGTCTCTGACCCATTTTTGTCCCTTCATTTCTTTTAGACAGGAACAATTCTGGGTCAAACATTTTGAAGGTGGGTTGGTGTCCCCATCCCTCCAAAGGGGGCACTGTGTAACTACTGTAGGCAAGTTTCTTCAGTTTCCATCTTCTCATTGTTGGGCCTTAGGGCTAAGGTCAACCCTGTCCCAGGTCTCTGGGATTTTCTAGAGATTCCACCCACCCCCTCTCACTTTATCTGTCTACTGCACATTTCCATTCATTCTACTAGCCCTCTGGGCTTTTCTCCTGTCTTGCCTCCCACAAGTTCCCTCCTTCTGTATACTTCCAGTGATTATTTTGTTCCCTCTTCTAGGTGGAATTAAAGCAAACTCAGTTGGGCCTTTCTTCTTGTTTAACTTCTTAGAGTCTATGGGATGTATCATGGGTCTTCTGTACTTTTTGGCTAATATCCACTTATCAGTGTGTACACACCATTATTGTCCTTTTGAGTCTGGGTTACCTCACTCAGGATGTTATTTTCTGGTTCCATCCATTTGTCTGCAAAATTCAGAATGTCCTCATTTTTAATAGCTGAATATTATTCCATTGTCCAAATAAACCACATTTTCTGTATCCATTCTTCAATTGAGGGATATCTTACTTGTTTCCAGTTTCTGGCTACTAGGAACAAGGCTGTAATGAGCATAGGGAAACAGGTGTCTTGTGGTATGGTCAAGTATCTTTTGGGTATATGTGAGGAGCAGAATAGCTGGGTCATCAATTAGAACTATTTCCAATGTTGTGGGGGTATCACCGGATTGATTTACAGAGTAGTTGAATCAGTTTGCAAACCCACCAGCAATTAGGGTTCGTCTTTCTCCACATCCTCACCAGGATATACTGTTACTTGAGTTTTGACCTTAGCCATTCAGATTGGTGTGAGGTGGAATCTAAGGGTCATTTTTATTTTCTCTGATATCTTAAGATTGTTGAGCAATTCTTTTTTAAGATTTATTTAATTTTTTTCTTTATTAACTTGAGTATTTCTTATTTACATTTCGATTGTTATTCCCCTTCCCGGTTTCCAGGCCAACATCCCCCTAGCCCCTCCCCCTCCCCTTCTATATGGGTGTTCCCCCCCATCCTCCCCCCATTACTGCCCTCCCCCCAACAATCATGTTCACTGGGGCTTCAGTCTTGGCAAGGGCTTCCCCTTCTACTGGTGCTCTTACTAGGCTATTCTTTAGTACCTATGCGGTAGGAGCCCAGGATCAGTCCATGTATAGTCTTTGGGTAGTAGCTCAGTCCCTGGAAGCTCTGGTTGGTTGGCATTGTTTTTCATATGGGGTCTCGGGCCCCTTCAAGCTCTTCCAGTCCTTTTTCTGATTCCTTCAATGGGGGTCCCCTTCTCAGTACAGTGGTTTGTTGCTGGCATTCGCCTATGTATTTGATGTATTCTGGCTGTCTTTCTCAGGAGAGATCTACATCCGGTTCCTGTCGGCCTGCACTTCTTTGCTTCATCCATCTTATCTAGTTTGGTGGCTGTATATGTATGGGCCACATGTGGGGCAGGCTCTGAATGGGTGTTCCTTCTGCCTCTGTTTTAAGCTTTGCCTCCCTATTCCCTGCCAAGGATATTCTTATTCCCTCTTTAAAGAAGGAGTGAAGCCAATGGAATATTACTCAGCTATCAAAAACAATGACTTTATGAAATTCGTAGGCAAATAGTCGGAACTGGAAAATATCATCCTGAGTGAGGTAACCCAATCACAGAAAAACACACACGGTATGCACTCATTGATAAGTGGCTATTAGCCCAAATGCTTGAATTACCCTAGATGCCTAGAACAAATGAAACTCAAGACAGATGATCAAAATGTGAATGCTTCACTCCTTCTTTAAACGGGGAACAAGAATACCCTTGGCAGGGAATAGAGAGGCAAAGATTAAAACAGAGACAGAAGGAACACCCATTCAGAGCCTGCCCCACATGTGGCCCATGCATATACAGCCATCCAATTAGACAAGATGGATGAAGCAAAGAAGTGCAGGCCGACAGGAGCCGGATGTAGATCTCTCCCGAGAGACACAGCCAGAATACAGCAAACACAGAGGCGTATGCCAGCAGCAAACCACTGAATTGAGAACAAGACCCCCGTTGAAGGAATCAGAGAAAGAACTGGAAGAGCTTGAAGGGGCTCGAGACCCCATATGTACAACAATGCCAAGCAACCAGAGCTTCCAGGGACTAAGCCACTACCTAAAGACTATACATGGACTGACCCTGGACTCTGACCTCATAGGTAGCAATGAATGTCCTAGTAAGAGCACCAGTGGAAGGGGTAGCCCTGGGTCCTGCTAAGACTGAACCCCCAGTGAACTAGATTGTTGGGGGGAGGGCGGCAAGGGGGGGAGGATGGGGAGGGGAACACCCATAAAGAAGGGGAGGTGGGAGGGGGATGTTTGCCCGGAAACCGGGAAAGGGAATAACACTAGAAATGTATATAAGAAATACTCAAGTTAATAAAAAAAAAAAAAGGAGTGAAGCATTCACATTTTCATCATCTGTCTTGAGTTTCATGTGTTCTCTGCATCTAGGGCAATTCAAGCATTTGAGCTAATAGCTACTTATCAGTGAGTGCATACCATGTGTGTTTTTCTGTGATTGGGTTACCTCACTCAGGATGATATTTTCCAGTTCCCTCCATTTGCCTATGAATTTCATAAAGTCTTTGTTTTTGATAGCTGAGTAATATTCCATTGTGTAGATGTACCACATTTTCTGAGGGCATCTGGGTTCTTTCCAGCTTCTGGCTATTATAAATAAGACTGCTATGAACATAGTGGAGCATGTGTCTTTGTTATATATTGGGGCATCTTTTGGGTATATGCCCAAGAGAGGTATAGCTGGGTGCTCAGGCAGTTCAATGTCCAATTTTCTGAGGAACCTCCAGACTGATTTCCAGAATGGTTGTACCAGTCTGCAATCCCACCAACAATGGAGGAGTGTTCCTCTTTCTCCACATCCTCGCCAGCATTTGCTGTCACCTGAGTTTTTGATCTTAGCCATTCTCACTGGTGTGAGGTGAAATCTCAGGGTTGTTTTGATTTGCATTTCCCTGATGACTAAAGATGTTGAACATTTCTTTAGGTGTTTCTCAGCCATTCGGCATTCCTCAGCTGTGAATTCTTTGTTTAGCTCTGAACCCCATTTTTTTTTATTATTATTATTAACTTGAGTATTTCTTATATACATTTCGAGTGTTATTCCTTTCCGGTTTCCGCAAACATCCCCTCCCCTCCCCTTCCTTATGGGTGTTCCCCTCCCAACCTCCCCCCCATTGCTGCCCTCTCCCCAACAGTCTAGTTCACTAGGGTGAACCCCATTTTTTAATAGGGTTATTTGTCTCCCTGCGGTCTAACTTCTTGAATTCTTTGTATATTTTGGATATAAGCCCTCTATCGGTTGTAGGATTGGTAAAGATCTTTTCCTAATCGGTTGGTTGCTGTTTTGTCCTAACCACAGTGTCCTTTGCCTTATAGAAGCTTTGCAGTTTTATGAGATCCCATTGTCGATTCTTGATCTTAGAGCATAAGCCATTGGTGTTTTGCTCAGGAAATTTTTTCCAGTACCCATGTGTTCGAGATGCTTCCCCACTTTTTCTTCTATTGGTTTGAGTGTATCTGGTTTGATGTGGAGGTCCTTGATCCACTTGGACTTAAGCTTTGTACAGGGTGATAAGCATGGATCGATCTGCATTCTTCTACATGCTGACCTCCAGTGGAACCAGCACCATTTGCTGAAAATGCTATCTTTTTTCCATTGGATGGTTTTGGCTCCTTTGTCAAAAATCAAGTGCCCATAGGTGTGGGTTCATTTCTGGGTCTTCAATTCATTCCATTGGTCTATCTGTCTGTCTCTGTACCAATACCATGCAGTTTTTATCACTATTGCTCTGTAATACTGCTTGAGTTCAGGATAGTGATTCCCCAAGTCCTTTCATTGTCAAGGATAGTTTTTAGCTATCCTGGGTTTTTTGTTATTCCAGATGAATTTGCAAATTGTTCTGTCTAACTCTTTGAAGAATTGGATTGGTATTTTGATGGGGATTGCATTGAATCTGTAGATCACTTTTGGTAAAATGGCCATTTTTACTATATCAATCCTGCCAATCCATGAGCATGGGAGATCTTTCCATATTCTGAGGTCTTCTTCAATTTCTTTCTTCAGAGGCTTGAAGTTCTTATTGTACATATGTGGTAGAAGGATTTTCTTTTCCGGTCCAATCTATTTGGTGTTCTGTAAGCTTCTTATACATTCATGGCCATTTCTTTCTTGAGGTTAGGGAGGTTTTCTATAATTTTTGTTAAAGATGTTCTCTGGCCCTTTGAACTGGGAATCTTCAGTCTATTCTATTCCTATTATTCTTGGGTTTAGTTTTTTCATTGTCCCAAAGTTGCTGGGTGTTTTGGGTGAGGACCTTTTTACTCTAAGCATTTTCTTTGATCAATGTATCCATATCTTCTATTATGTCTTAAACACTTGAAATTCTCTCTTCTATCTCTTGTATTCTGTTGGTGATTATTGCATCTTTAGTTCCTCTTCTCTTTCCTAAGTTTTCCATCTCTAGGGTTGCCTCCATTTGTCATTTACTTTTTCTATTTCCATTTTTAGTTTATGAACCATTTTATTCAATTTCTCCACCTGTTTGATTGTATTTTCATGTATTTCTTTAATGGATATATTTGTTTCCTCTTTAAGGATTTCTAACTCTTTGTTTGTAAATACAATCTGTATTTCTTTAAGGGAGTTATTTATATCCTCTTTAAAGTTATCTATCCCTTTCTTGAGATGGTATTTTATTTCAGAATATTGCTCTTCCCATGTGGTTGGCTACTCAGGGCTCGCTGTTCTAGAACTAGGTTCTGATAATGCTAAATTTCATTGTCTTCTATTGCTTATATTCTTGTACTTGCCATCAAGTTATCTCTGGTGATAACTGGCCTAGGTGTCTTAGATTAGAGTAATCCTCCTCGGTGACAGGGAGATATGTCTGACCTGTGTTAGAGCAGGCCTCCTGGTAGACAGGAAGCTGTGTGGTCCAGGGGCAGAAAAGTCACTCCACCACAGGTATCAGGTGGAGGTACAAACCAGAAGGGCACTAGATCCCATTTATGCTGGGCTCTGTCGGGACCCAGCTGGTCTGAGTATTGGAGTGCAGTCTCACCTGTAAGTAGTTAGGGTAGACCTCCTGGGAGAGAGGCAGGCTGTGGGGTCTGGAGTTGGGGAGTCTTACCAATCTGCTACAGATACAGGTGGAGGTGCAGAAAGGAAGGGCACACAAGCTATGCTTTCTAAATCTGAGAAAAAAATAAAATTATTCATCAATTCTCTACAATTTCAGATGTTATGCATTTCTTATAACCTACTCATTTTTCCTTCCTAGAATGCCACTAGTGAGCAATTCTACCATCTGTGTTTTAAACTCCTGTATGATTTCTGCATAATTATTTCTATTGCTATTTTTAAATTCCCTAGATTTACCTTTAATATTCCAGAACCTCCTCTTTTTTTTTGGGCACAACCTACTCTATAAAGCTATAGCTGAATTTTCAATAAGTCTCTTCATACCTACATATTATATTTTATCTGTTTTAAATCTATGTGTAAAATATTATAGTCTTGGCTTTCTTCTTTAATGACTGACTAACCATTGGGAAACCTATTCATTTTAGGTTTTATAATAGTTACTATATAATCTGTGGTTCTTAGTCAACAAAATCTTGGTTTTATAAATCTGAAGTCTACTCATGGTAGATTATTTTGTGTTAAACTTGCCTCCTCCTTTATAAGAATCCCTATGAATCCATTTTCCATTATCTTCAACTTTCATTCCCAGGACCCGTACTGCAAGGGTTAAAACTGTATTTTTATCATTTGGGCTCAGAGACAACCCAGTAACTCTGAAACAAAAATTCATGTGATGTCCAAGGTCAGTATTTCAGGTATTTAAGAAGTCAGGAAGCTAATGAGACAGTAAGGTTTATTTTCATCTTTTTAAAATCGTAAGTAGATTTCCCCCCCAAATTCCACTTTTTAATTTCTTACGTGCATACACCATACTGCCAACATTCTGCTTTGTTATAGCTATAACTCTTCCCATTTTTTATTTCTTAGGGACCTAGGATTGAGTCTTCAACTGAAGTATGTCTTCTCTGCATATATTTTTCTTTGTTTTGAGGATCTGATAAATTCCTTAGCTTTTTGTCAATTCAACTGATATTTAAATACTTTTCGTCTACCAAAATCAGTAGTTTTTAAGTGTTTATTGCTGTGAGATATATATGCAGCAAATGGTATCTTCAAAGTTCTACTGTTGGAGCCTTAAGTCCAATGTGATGGTATCTAGAGATGGGCAATGGCAAAGCAGTAGATTCAGATACAGATGCAAAGAAGGGGGCCTCAGATAGAGTTAGTGCCTCTGTAAATACCTTAAACTAATCAGCTCTGGTATTCTGATCTAAGACCCTCTGCTTCCAGAACTGTAAGAAAATTAGTTTCTGACAGAAAAGCCACCTAGCTGATGGCATTTTATTATGATATCCCTGGAAACCATCAGTCATCTTGCTGAGATATTGTCTCCAATTCTGTTTGTTCTATGAATATGAATGAATTTGGAGGGGCAGGCCTTAAAGCTGTTGCCTTATATCAATAAATGATATAACGTCTATCTTTCCCTGAATTTGGATACACCATAGCCTCTGAGCAAATAAAAGATAATGATAATAACAATAATAATAAAAATTAATATTGATGGTGATTATAGACTGATTATTCATATGGAATAAAGGGTTCAATTCATATTAACCTCAACTGAAAAAAATGAGTAAAAAATCAAATTTAACAGAACATCTGAGAGGAGAATGATTTTATTCTGTCAAGGTAAAGAGAAAGTGTAAAAAAATAAAAAAAGAACAAGAAGCAACAACTTCTGTGTAGCATTAAGAAGCCATCTATAGAAGCTTCATAAGTAAACTTCTACCTGTGTTGAACATGAAAGTTTCTGAAATGGTGTGTTTAATTTACAAAAAAAATGAGAGTATAATTATAATGTAGATATAAAATATTACCAAGAGTCCTGTAGCTAATTCAAATTCAAAAGACCTTTGGTTTTTATGTGGCTATACTTAGAAATGAGAAATTTTCGGTAGTAAATATGTAGCACCCTCTGCAGTCTCAAACTCTGAAGGATCATGATATACCATAAATCAGGCGCTACTGGCCTACAATACACGGAGGAAACAAAGTAGTTTTTCATATAGTATTCTTGTCTGCTCATGTAACCGCAAGGACCCAAAGGTACCTTTTTCATTGTTTTGGAGGCTAGCATTAATAAAATTACTTGGTAACTTTGCAGTTGTAAATTGTGACTCCCTGTCACTAGCTAGGTCACAGATGTCTCCCTCGTTTCCTTTTTAAACACTGATGGGTTCAGAAGAGTAAATAAGCAGTCAGTGCACAGCATTCTAGTCACTTCTATAATGGAATGTAAGCAGAGCAGTTTAACAGGAGGTGCGGAGGAAGGAGGAGGGGACAGGAACCACAATCAAATAAATGATGGAATGAATATCCTATTTAAGTATGCCAGACATGCTCATGTAAATGGAACTTGTGGTCACCAGAGATGACAGGGATGGCATATTGGGCTGATCCCATAATTAAGGGAAAAGACATAATTCAGAAACACTGCAGACTGAATGTACTGCTTTATTGCACCCTGTAATTACTATTCTTGGGACTTTTTTTCAATAGACATTTTGTTTTAATGATACAGAATATGGTCTCTTTTCAGTAACAAAAGTTAAAGAGTAGTATGTATGAATTAGGGAATCATCTAGTCCTCTTGCACATACTAAGGCTATCACTGCATCTTAGCAGAACAAAAAAAAAAAAAAAAAAAAAAAGGAGGGATTTCCACGGCAAAGCAATGCAAATCCTAATTCTATATCACATAGCAGATTTTCTCACTCCAGACCTTTCCCACAGTAGGCAGTTAGTAAATAATCAAAGAACAAAAACTTTAAATCTCTTAGAAGCCTTAGCATTTATATACAAACACAGACATGCATACTTACATCTAGCTAGAATATTATTTTTTTCCTTGAAAACTTATTCTTTGTAACATCTCTAATACTTTTGTGAAAGATATGATAGGTTTAATTTTCTTGCAAATTTGGCCTTACTTTTGTTGGAGGCAGAGCATGCTTATCTTTAGAGAATAAATTATGACTGAAAAAGCCAATCGTGTAAGCTCCTAGCCATGTAAGGAGGATCTGTTCAGTGAGACCTAAAGGCCATGTTGTTATGCATACTTCAAAGAAGAGGCTATCAGGTCAAAGGAAATAGATAAGATGATCAACATCTTCTCCCCTCTGTCCTCCATATTGCTTTATTAGAACAGATTGTAGCAGTTAGACCTTCTGCAAAAACTTGAAACACTGACAGAGGAATGCCCAGATTTGAAGAAACGTCGATGATAGGATCCTGAAATTCTAACCACCAGTAGCTTTAGTTGTATTGTGTAGTTAAAAATAGCTTTTTGTTTAAACTACAGGCAGTGAAATTTGTTACTCATTGCCAGATTTATTTTTAAATAATACAAAATGCTTAGCACTACCATTCCTTTAGCCTGTTATCTAGCTAGAATTAACAAGAATGCTGTATTTTATTTTCACAAAACCCACAAAGTGACGATGGTGGATCATTTTAAATCTCACATTTCCATATGCTATAGTTCACACAGTGAACATTTTCATGTACTTTAGATAAGCCAGCTGGTATGTGTCAGAGCCAGTCTTGAAGTAGTTGTGCATTATGTAATTCATTTCAATTCATTCATTCACATATGCATTTTGACAGACTTTGATGAACTTATATAAAGCAGAACAGTATGTGTATCAGGAGCATGGACTTTCACAATGAAGGTCTTGCCAAGACCTCACAGTCTAATGAGTTAAAGATTTATGGCCAGCTCAATAGGAAATAAATGTGAGTATGCTTAGTAGTATACTCTGTTGAATTGCCTATGGGTGGTGAGGCCACCAAAGTAGAACCTACTACCACAATTTTCTGAACCAGTAAAATTTCTGACTGCATTATGACTATATATTCCTATACTCACAAAGAAGTGTAGCTCGTACAACTCATCACCTGGGCTCCTTTCTGTAGCAGGGAGTACTGCAGAAGCTCACAGTAGTCAAAATACAAAGAAAAACTAACCACGAGTTACCCAGATCAAACAAATATATCCGCAACACGACACCTGTGACCAAGGCCCAGGAAACTTTGTAGAATGGAGGTGTTAAAGATTGTGAAATTCTGATGATGAGGAAGTTAACTGTTGCACTGTGCATTCTATATATGACAAGGACCTGCACCTGTGAAATTTCAACAGCAAACAAGACCTACAAGATGGCACCACCAAGTGATACGCAGGTAGTTAAAGGCTAGTGAGAGAAAAATATTCAGTTTTCCCCCCGGGCGCTTCCCATACGATATCTTGACCCCAGTAGAAACCTTCAAATATATTCATAGGAGAAAGAAGACTGAATGGATGCAGCAGGATACACACAAGCACACACACACACACACACACACACACACAATATGGTCATGAGTTTGAGAGGGAATATGGACACAAGGAAGTTTAGAGGGAGAAGGCAACATAAGGCTAAATAAAAATAATAGAAGAAAATAAAATGCATGAAAAATTAGAAAACATTTTGGTACCATGCAATGCTATGCCAAAATATAAAATTAAAAACATAATTCAAAGCTGAAGAAATACAACCTCATCCAGAAAGAGGATTGGCCAAGAGTCCTGACCCCCAGAGGCGGCTGTACAGACTTATGTGAGGAGGGTTGTGTTCTCAAGGAAGAATAAGTTTAAGCTAGTGAAAGCTGTGAGAGTCTTTCGAAATATTGAATAAAAATTATATGCTATCATCTTCACTAGAAGGTGGACCCATAATAGAAAGTTTAATGTAGAAAAAGAAACAGGAAAAAGGAAGTGGGGCTTTACATAGCATGGGAAGTAGAAGTGATCTGTTCTAAAAGAGATTAGTGAAGTTAAGAGGAAAGCCACAGGCAGAAGATCAGAACTTTGATTCTAATTTTGCCACTTACTAACTCACTAAGCTTGTTTTCTTCATCCGCACAGAAGGAAAAAAATCGTGTCTTCAGTTTTCTCTAAAATATAATCAGGTGAAATAAAAATCATTAGTACAAATTGTTTTACAACCACAGGCCTTAGGATTTGCAAAGATCCTAGACTGGTTGGGGTACAGGAATCACTTCTTTTCTATAATTAATATGATATGAAATAGGAACAAGGAAAAAAATCTGGTAACAAATTTAAGTCAGGAAAAATGCCGTACTTTGTCACTTCTATTAAGTTTTATTAGTACTAGGGTCTGAATAAAACTCACACTAAGAGTGTCCTAATGACAAAAGGTGAAATTCAGTTTAATGTCCAAAATTATGCAAATTAAATCATAGGATCAAGCAAAGGAGACTAAACATTCCAGCAGCCAACTGAAGCTATATATTGTTGATTTACAGACAACAAGACAAAGGATAGTTTGCAGACAATTAAAAAAGCAATAAGAATATAATAAAAATTAAAATCTACTGTTCTCAGTGTCACCAAGGGTTTGTCATTCTGAGCAAAAGTACTGATTTTATTTGCCACGTCATGCATATTGTTTAATTCATAAACAAATATGGGGTTACTGTTAATCTTTGACAAAACTATAAGAATTGGAATATATTATACTAGTATTTTAATTCCTAGGCTGTTTAATCCTTAAGGTACATTAATTTTCATCACCTTACTTTTCTATGACTTTATTTCTAGCCATGATCATGCATAGATTCTTCAAACTTTCCAAAAGAAGCCAAGTCCTTCCTTTGTATTACTGTCAGACATTGCTTTTGTGTAGCCAGCAGGTTTTAATTTGCCACCCATTTTCTATACAATAGAAGCATATGCCCTGGTATATTTTGTCAAGCCTTCCCTCTATTCCTTTAAAGCAAAGTCTACGATGTTAGAAAAACTTTCAATAAACCATGTCAAAAACATGGGCCAAAAACACAGGGTACGATTGGGGAATTGCTTTGGATGCAATACAGACGTGACAATCCACCCAGAAACTTGGGTGCTGTCATGTTGTCTATGCCTTGGCTCTTGCTGCCCTCACACATTAGCATGAACAGAAAACACCCAGGATTCCTGTGTATGCTAGTGGTTCAGGCCGGCAAAACTTAGAACTCCGTGTCTAAACCAGGAAGATTATAAACTCAAGGTCACTTTTGGTAACAAAGACTGTGAATCAAGTCTATCATCCTTATCATCACCAATCATAATAATTGAAATAAAACCAAAATAATAATCAAAGTAAAATAAATACAAATATGGATCCCTAGATTTGGCATCCCCAGTCTCCAATTCAGAAGACCTTGATAAGTGCTTAGCATCTGTGTTTAAATGAACACAGTGACCACTCTACTTTTTGAGAAACTGAATGCTTTAGAAATGTATGCTCTTTTATGTACTTTTGACCCATTTAAATAAGTTAGTATTTATATCAAATATGAACAAATGCAAAAATTAACCCTGCCCATTCGCCGAAAAAATAAGACCTAGCAAGCATAGCACATGAGGAGTATCTCTCTTGAAAATTTAATAAGACAGTAGCACCATGTTTTATGGTTTCTATTGCTGTGAAGAGACACGATGGCTATGGCAGCCCTTACATAGAACAACATTTAATTGGGACTGCCTTTAATTTCAAAGGTTTAGTTTGTTATCATCATGGCACTGCCCAGGCAAACATGGTGCTAGAGAGGTGGCTGAGAGTTCTACATCCAGATCACCAGGCAACAGGAAGACAGAGTTACCCTGAGCCTGGCTTGACCATTTAAAACCACAAAACTCACCACCTAGTGATGTACCTTCTCCAACAAGGTCATGCTTTCTAATACTGCCACTACCTATGGGCCAACGGGAGCCATTTCATCCAAACTACCACAGACTTGAAACAGCAAAGTAATCCAGGAGCAAAGAGTCTTGCCATAGTCAAAGTGAGGAGAGCCAAATTTTCATTTTGTGTAGTTTAATAAATAAAATATTTTGGCTTAAAAATCTTCTTAGACATTTTGAAGAAGTTATAACTATAGAGAGATCACCATTTTACTTTTATGAGCAATGATTTTTATGTTTGGTCAATGGTTACATTCAGAAATTTCTAGGAAATATTCATTAAACACCAAGACTAGAAAGAAATTGACATTGTCTTTTCCAGGGACAAGTAGAAATATCACTCTGCTCTCTGAAATTTATGGAAGTGAACCGAAGATAAGAAGATTTATGGAGGGGAAGCTTATGCCCACTAATGTGTGTGACAGCATCAAACATTATCAATAGCTACATGAAACTGATATGCTGTATGGAACCTGTTCTTCACAGTTGGAAGGCAGGCATTTGGGAGGGTTAATGTCTGACTTTAGAACATACAGTGACCTGGGGACAGTTCTTCTCAGTCTAGGAAAGGTGATAACGATTTGATTTACACTAGATAGCATCTCTCCAGTGATCTCTAGGAAATACCTTCAGAAGAACAAATGAAAGTCTGTCCGGCAAAGGGAAGGGGGGAGGGCGAATGTGGCATGGGGCACGGTGGAGGGGTAACTGGCAAGTGGGATATCAATTAATATGTAAACAAATGGAATGATTAATACAAAATAAAAAACTTAAGTCTGTTGGGATCTGGAGATGAACTTTGGTCTCAGTAATCAAGTCTTTCCTGGTTATTTGGGGTAACTACATAGAGAAGAAATCTAATACAATTATATTTCTTTCATAAATAGAACCTTTTGGGGGGTTGTTTACCTAAGGGCACTTCAGAGACAGAAAAAGAACCAGGAGTGTTCAACAGGCAGGAGTTGAAATGGTTGGTGATAGACTCCTTGGTTTTGAAACTTCATTCAGCATCGTACCTCAGAGATGCCTTTGCCTCATTCCAGGTACCCACTTTGGTGTGATGTGGTAAATTTGTGCAGGATATGTACACCTCTCTTTCTTCCCTCACTCTTTTTCTCTCTCTTCTCTTTTCTTCTTTCTCCCCTGCCGTGTGTGTGTGTGTGTGTGTGTGTGTGTGTGTGTGTGTGTGTGTGTGTGTGTGTGTGTGTATGCACGCATGCGCAAGGCATCCAGGGCCACTCAGACAAACGGATTTATTCACAGCCAGACTCGAAGGTACAGTAGCAGAATGTGTGTAAGAGAAGTTTGTTTTTATGTAGATGTCAATCCCAGTGAGTTCTTTCATCAGTTGCTCAGAATTACCTTCCAAAGATTCTGCTTTCAACCCCTGACCATTGCTATAGGGACCCTTGTCCTTATTGTCACTTCTCATCTTGCCACAGTAGCTGGAAGATGTTATTACCATTGCTGGCCTCTCCCTAGCTACAGTCAGCCATCAGACAAACAGGGAGTCCATCTTGTTTTGATATTAAGTATAAGCCCCAAGGGTGCTGTACACGGCAGCATGTTCTTCAGAGATGTTCCAAATGGAAAAAAAAAATGTCTTTGTGTGTTTGGGTAGTGGTTTTAAGACATTTCATTTTTGAAGACATAGAGATAATAGCACACGACAAAAATAAAGATTCCCCAAAAGCAAACATCCCCCTCCCCCTCTTCTTTTAATAAGATGGAGTCTTTCTCCTCCTGAGCCATTTCCTCCCCTCTCCGCTGTCACTGAGCCCTTGAGGGGAGTTTTTCTCCTATAATTTCTCACTGCCTAACAGGCTTGCTCTTTGTGCTGAGGGCTGAGGGCTGATGTTTTCCCTTGCCCTGCTTCACACTGTTCCTCCTGACTCCAGGGAGCTGAAAATCAGATTCCTAGGGACATGTGAGGTGACAGAGTGCTGACCTGGGGAAAGGAGGACCTTTGCAATCTTCCAGCAACCTGATCTATCGACCCCACTCCAGTGCTGCACTTGGCTGTCTCTGAGATAGAAATTTCCAACTTATTTCCTTGCTGCAGTCCCTACCCAGTTACCAAATATGACAGTATTCCGATACTAAATTAAAGAACCGGTTACTTCCAAGCTCTGCTTTCTGAAGATATTCTGAAATTGATATTTTACCTTCACAAATTATTTGAGACAAATCATTTAAATTCTAAGGATACAAAAACATCCCGAAGAGTGTTTGCTACAAAGTGCCCTTTCTCCCAGCATTACAAAGCCCCATGCCCCCTCCACATACAATGAGGTGTGCGGAGGAGAGCCAGAAATTGCCCATAATCACGCTCTGCCTTTCTACTGTACATCCAATATGTGCTGTCATGATTTGAGCTTTTGAAGCTCTCATGGCAGCATTGGCAGGGAAGATAATGGCGCCTATTATTTTCAATGAGCTCCATCAGGAGGTTTCAATGGGCCTGCTATCACTCGAACAAAGACACGTTGGGAAGCAGCTCTGCTTTCTTGTCATCAAAATGGCTGTGAGTTTGTGTGAAGCCAAAGAACACCGCTTTCCCTTTTCAGCGCTGTTGGATTTGAAAGGACAGAGAAAGGCAGCTTAGAAAGAAACAAGCCTGACTCCATGCCAGTGCCCTTTGCCTGAGCTGGATGTATATACGAGCCGCTTTCCTTTATGGAATCGATAAGTTCAGCAGACTGAAACCTGCTTTACTATTGATTTTCTATTCATAGCTAGACATATGTTCCCATGGAAAATGCCTTTTGATTGAAACAAACAAAAACAAAACAAAACAGAAACAAATAAAAGCAGAATCCCTGCCAGCGAGGAAGTAGTTTAGAGGGTGGGGAAGCTGAGAGCAAATTAAGAGCTCCTGTAGCATTGCCACGGCTTGGCCATGGCTTTCTGGTTCTGTTCCTACCTTGCTGTTCTCCCAAAAGCTTGGGTCTTCACCTCCACAGTAATCACAGCTCGGTTTCAAAGCTCCTTTGTCTGGATATTTACAAAGACTTAATACCAACCTTGTCTGCAAAGCCCTATGAATAGTGAGTCACTTCAAATTTACTTAAATGTATTTTGGTGAATCTATTTCTATGAAAGCTCAAAAAAATTGAGACTTGTGATAATGACTAGATCGGACTTCTCTAAATAAAAAAATAAAACTCGATAAAAATGAAGCATATCAATTTTCTACTCTTATATGCACAGATGTGAGCACTTTACAGCATTCATTTAATATTCAGAGAAAGAGTATTACATTAATATAACTTACCGTTAATATTGCTGTGAGAAAATGGCTGACAAAGAAAGTCAATGGGGCTGGGGAAATAGGTCATTGAGGGAAGGATTTGCTACACAAGCATAAAGATCTGATTTTTGTAACTCCAGACCTGACTTAAAGCTTGATGCAGTAGGATATATCTGCAATCCTGATTCTCTGACTATGGAAAAGAGGGTCAGAGGCAGGGGAATCTAGGAATCCAGCGAGCCACCCACAGCATGGTATCCACAGTGGTAAAAAAACATCCTGTATCAATCCAAAATATACAAAAGAACTCAAAAAGTTAGACCCAGGGGAGACAAATAACCCTATTAAAAATGGGGTTCAGAGCTAAACAAAGAATTCACAGCTGAGGAATGCCGAATGGCTGA